>NC_068992.1:45499881-45512972 GCF_001194135.2 Octopus bimaculoides
AATAGATACATATAAATATATATATATATACACACAAATATATGTGTATATGTATATATATAGGTACATGCATACAAATGTGTTTATACGTGTGTATGCGTGTTTATGTATATATTTGTGTTGCTACTCATACTACCATAACTACTACAACTGCTGCTACTACTGCTACTATTACTACTGCCGCTGCTGCTATTGCTACTGCTGCTGCTGCTTCTGCGCTAGAATGAGACTCTTGTTACCACAGAAACGTGAAGATCCTTATGATGCCTCCTACTACATTTGTATTATATATGGTGTACACCTAAGTTGCTGTGATTTAGAAACGAGAATTACCTTCTACATATTAAACTTGTATTATTATCGGAGTTATATAAACTCATGTATTCTTGAACACATTCAGAAGCATAAATATATATACATATACATACACACAAAGGTTTTTTTATATATATACATGTGTGTGTGTGTGTGTGTGTGTGTGTGTGTGTGTAAATATCATTTCGCATCTAACATACGTAATTGAATAACCTTAGGAGTTATAAGACCTAGAGAGAACGAACATAGAATGGTTATACGTTGTGAGTATTTGGAGTCATATTTAGGACCCCAGTGCCTAGGAATTGGATGCGAAATTGCTCATATAATGCTCATTTGAAACCAAGATGATATTATTATCCATAATATATGTCCTTGTGTATGTATGCATACAATTCTACAAAATTCAACCAACAAAATTTACCGATCCTTGAATCAGAACAAAATATATATATATATATATATATAGGATTGAATACGTTACTTAGCTAGAGTTGATCCTTCATCACAAAGCATGAGACGGAAGGTTGACAGAGATAATGGGAGACGACAATCATGGAAAGTAACATAAAGGTGAGTTGGTTGGTATTTGACCTCAAGGCGTAGACAAGTGGATAAAATACCGACACTTTAACAATTCTGCCATGTTGCCGTCTTTGCTTGAAATTTAAAAAAATTATAATTATTTCGGCCATGTCGCACTTCGAAAACTGGTTCATGAGTTACTGGTTGCATTATGCTGACGATTTCTAGAAGGAACGAGATAGTACAACACAGATTTACCAGCTACTACGAATTCTAAGAATTGCATAATAAGTATTCCTGCATCCACAAAAAAATGTTAATTCTATATCTTTTTTTTTTTAAATAATTCCTTATTACCAAATTAAAAATCGTACAGACTCCCACCCAATATTATGAAAATTGAGTAGCTCGCTTTGTTTTATTTGACCACTAGGCGGGGGGGTGGGGGTAGAACCACATGTGACTGAATTATTTCTACCACGAGACGGAAAATGTTGAGCTGTTCTATTATTTTGCTATTTCATCGTAAAAGAGAGATTATGCAAAAATTATACAAAACATTGAGCTCGCAGGAACGATAGTGCATCGGATAAAATTCTTCGCATTTCCAGATTTTTATGTTGTGAGCTAAATCTCGGTGAATTTAATTTTGTCTTTGTCTGTCTTGTGTCAATGAAATATAGTTCCAGTCTAATACTGCAACCGACATTCTACTATGTATTACAGTAGTTGAAATGCAGAAAGCTATTTCATTTTTATGCGTGATGCTACTAAACCGGAAAGAACTGCATCTTCAAGTGTTGTAATAGCATCTGCTATGACAGAAATTAAAGACAAAGAAGAGGGATATTAGAGTTGTTAATGCAAGCACTACTTTTTTCGTAACATACTAAATTGGAGATATAATCCTTAAAATAATCTTACATTAGCAGGAATGCAAACTGGTTATGAAATTCTTGATTCATGTAAGATTTTCGATATCTGATAGCGTTATCGACAATTCCGAACAAAGTTGGATACCTACGACATAATCTGGGTCGAATGTTTTAATAGAAAATACATCTTGATTATATCGTTTTGATTATTGTATTTCTTCAACTGATCCAACGATCTACAATGCATGTTGTTGCACAGTTAAAGAAAACAAACTCGTAGGTAACATTTAGACAGTTATTCTTAATTTTTGTCCATAAATTTGCTCTTGAGATTGCACGATTTCTTTTACTCGCTGACATTCACAATATTTTACGTTCCCTATAACGATGATGCAATACAAACGGAAGTAATTTTTATATAAGCACCTAGATTGTTGCTCAAAGAGGAATGGAAAGATGACGCAGTAAATGGGAAATACATTTCTTATAGACAACTGTAACATATGAAAGTGCATTCTGCAAACTCGACCAGATACTAATAATGGAGTAAGTTTTTATCATGGTTAAACATGATCGCTATCATTCAAACGCATATATTAAATCAATATGTTGCATTAGAAAAAGTATTCCTTACGGCAGCAAATTCAGAAAGTCGCTAGAACACTTGGCAAAATGTTTCACGTTACTTTTTCCGACTCTCAGAACTATAAGTTTATATTTAGTTGAAGACTCTATAGTTTTCATCCTTTCAGGGTCGGTTAAAATTGTCAGTTCATCATAGTGGATTAGCAGATCTGCAGGAACTTCGGACTTGATGCCCTGTATTATTTATTTCTTCTGACTCTTCACATTCTGAGTTCAGATCCCATGGTAGCACAGGTTGTTGATAGACTTAAACTACCGCCTCCTTTAATGGCACTGTCTACTACGATGGGTGTCTTTAGTTGAGTTTGCTGTTACAAGCACCACTCGGACCATAATTCTAGTTTGAAGACAAATTCTTAGCTACTTCCTATTAGATTGATGGCCCTGTAATAGGTCATGGACACTGCATGCCATCTTGACAAAAAAGAAAAGAAAAAGAAAGAAAAAAGAAAACAACAATAAGGAAATGAGATGACGTTATTCAGAGGCAGTCACCTAAGAAGATTTAAGTCATTGCAACAAATTTGAAAGCTTAGATGATAAAATCAATGAACTCGTGTAACATTCAGAAGAAATTCATTTATCCTCCAAATTGGTGCTTATAATCCTTATTGGTAATATCTCAGTAGTTTGAATGTATTATTTTTTTTAAGACTGTTCGTTAAATAATCTGCTTTTAATTACATGTTTTGTATTCGGAGTATGGATGGAATTTCCTATGGCGGGAATGTACTGGCTGGAATGTTTACTCGTAGAATATTTTAAACACGCATACTGACATTCCTCCTTCTGGTTCTCGCTCTATGTGTGTATGTATGTATATATGTATGTGTATGTATATATGTATGTATGTATGTATGTATGTATGTATGTATGTATGTATGTATGTGCATATGTGTATCTATGTATGTATATATATACAGGGTGTCTCAAAAATATATACGAAGTTTAACAGCCGATAATTCTCTTAATTTTTTACTTCCTTTCCAGATTTAACACTTGAAACCCTCAATAATGATGCCTTGAACAAAATAAGTTTTTCTTAATGTGCTACTGGAATGTTTTAAAACACAGTAGAAGTGCAAACAGTCTAGAAGAGAATTTCAAACAGATGCACCTACACAGCTTACGGTCGCTCGAATTGAAGATAAGTCAGAATGTTCTTAAGAAACGTCCCATAAGGCCACGGACTTCGATGAGCCCCACCAATGAAGAACGGCTGCTAAAAACATTGCCAGACTACGTGAAAATCTCAGAGGCAATCGAGTTGTGAAAACTCCATCACATTTTGAAACGCAGTTATTTGAAAAGATATCTTCCATAAATAGACCATGTCTCAGAGAAGCTGATTCGGACTGAAGCGGGTAACTTTGTGAGTTCTACTTGACAAGATGTGTTGAAGATGCACATTATCGAACATAAATTGTTTGAATGGCTTAAAAAAAAAGAGACTGGAATTCATTTTGAACTCTCGCTGTGCGCTGCAGGGACGAATTTTCTCTCACTCCTCTCTCTCTCTCTCGCTCTTTCTCCCTTGTCTATCGTTCTCTTTCGCCCTCTGTCTGTGTCTGTCTCTCCCTCATTTTTTTCCCTTAAATATTTATTGTGTTTTTAATACTTTAAGCGTTAAAGAGCATAAGAGATGCTATATCAGGCCAAATACTGCAGTATCTGGCTTATTGACAGTGTATCTGTAAGTGTGTGTGTATGTGTGTGTATATGTGTGTATGTGTGTGTGTGTGTGTGTGCATATGTGTGTGTGTGTGTTTGTTGATACACATATAATATACACACAAATATGTTACTTCTGCATTTTGACTTTTGCTGAAATCATATATAGGTGAATATGTGTGTTTGTGTATGTATATATGTCTTTGCGCTTATGTGTGTATGCATGTACGTATATATGCATGTATGCATGTATGCTTGTATATATATATATATATATATATATATATATATATATATATATATATACTTACGTATGTGTGGGTTTGTGTGATGTACCGCTATTATATTGAACTATATACCTTTCATACATAATAAAGCAGTCAATAGTAGAATTCTAAGAGAGACATCTACAAACTACCATCTTTCATTAAAGCAACTCATTGAATATTCCAGCACCAATGTCTATCACTATCTCTCACTCTCTATCTACCTATCCATATATCTCCATCTATCCCAAACTCTAATTCTCCCTTTATCTCTCCATCCATCTTACTCTTTCTACGTGGTTATTTAATTTCATTTGCCTTTTGTTTTCAGTTATTCTTTTATTAATCTCAAATATATTTCTAGCACGTCTGTCCTATCAATCATTTAAAAATTCATTTCCCTCAATCGCTGTAAACATTTCTGTCGTTGTTTGTTTGGTTTACTCTCAAGATTGATCTACTTTTAAGATCTTTAGGTCAGCCATCTTCCCTTCTTATTGATCGACTCTAACGTTTTGATATTTCTGCGTCTGATCGCTATTTTATGCAGCCTGCTGATTGGACTACTACTACTACTACTACTACTACTACTACTACTACTACTACTACTACTACTACTACTACTACTACTACCACTACTACTTGAGTAGTAATGGTAGTAATAGTAACAGTGGTGGTGGTAGTGGTAATAAAGTAGTCATGTTATATCAGCACAAGCATGTACTTATGTAGGTACTTGAATCTTTTGTATAGTCTCTCTCTCTCTCTCTCTCTCTCTTTCTCTCTCTCTTTCTATCTCTCTCTCTCTCTCTCTCTCTCTCTCTATATATATATATATATATATATATATATATATATATATATATATATATATATATATATATGTATGTATGTATATATTTGCATATAATTGTTAAAGTGGACAACAAATAAATTAGATAATTACCGTATTATTCAACCCAAGGATAACAAACAGGAAATAGTACTTGAAACTTATTACACAAAAAGTACGAAAAACCATTTAACACCAGAAATCAACTGACCGGTACGCCAAGAGAATGATGACCATCAAAATGAAGGATTCCTCATGTCCCACAAAAAAAATCAAAAACGCATAAATGGACACGTGAGAAATATATTTCAATACTACACGTTTTTTTTTTTCAGCAGTGATCTACCCACAGAACGAAAACACAACAACATATACATAAAAAAAATTGGAAGAAAAATAACCTAGAAAAAGATCTGGATGCAGCAATGAACCCTAATAAACTAGCTAACATAAGGTGATATATTCTCAAAACCAACACTGTATCATAACATCTTACGCTACTCAGTTCGGTCTAGACAATGACTTTCCCAGGATGTTAACTTAAGCTGTTGGGATTTTAGAGATTGTTTCAGCTTATCCTTATGCTCTAGAGGAATGCGACCATCTTGCATTTGAGGAAGATGGATTGTCAACACCATGCTTTCAGTACTGGACTTATAATTTTTTTGTAAGCTTTTGGCATTTGATATCTTATCTTACGCTTCTATGTTGCAGATATTGCGCAGAGAGCGCATGAGAAAGTTTTCAAATTCTTTTGTATGCTTGTAGTAACGAATGTTTCTGCCCATGTTTCTGCTCTGTACAAAAAAAATGTACTCAAAATACAAGATTTGTATACACTTATTTTAGTTTTCAAACTGACACCCTGTTCATTCCAGGAAAGATGAGAAAGTTTTCCAAGTGCACTTGTTGCCTAAAATAATGTAATATTGATTTCATCAAACAACACTCTTAAAGTTTACTGTTTTGCCAAAATATTTAAATAACTTTATACGTTTGATTGGCTTATTGTCAATAATCACATTTGAACCTTCAGTATTTCTGCCTCAGGCTTTGGACAGAATAAAACTTCAGTCTTCTTTATGCTGATAATCACCGCAAAAGCAATAGCTGCCGCGGCAAACCTGCAAAATGTTTCCTGAATTCCTTCGAATGTAAGAAAAATCAAAATACAATCATCAACGAAATCGTGCAGAATCCTTTCCTTGGTATTTTTCTTTCATCTGAAGCTTTGCTTATTTTGATTTAGTTGAGCACCGTCTGTGCGAAGCGGAAATTTTGCATCTCCATGAATTCATTGAAATCATGTTGAATCATTGAAGTGAATCAAGCAAAAAGTACAAGAGCCAAAATAAAGCCCCATTTCGTTCCAGTGGAAACAAAATGCCTCTGAACATTGATAGTGATATATTACGTGCACCGTCATTCTTTCGTGCATATATACTATGCCCGTATGGCGTAGTGGTTAAGAGCGCGGGATACTAACCCCAAGATTCCGAGTTCGATTCTTGGCAGTGACCTGAATAATATTAATATTAATATTAATAATAATAATGATAATAATAATAATCATAATAATAACAACAAGATCGAAAAATAACTTAGGAATGAGAACTCAGGTTCGGAATTTCCCCATGACACCTGATAAACGTTGGAGGGTATATCAGCCGAAAGGTTGTGTTAACAATAAACAAGATGAGGACAAATATCTGTCAATTGTGAATAATGTAAATAATGTACATAATTCCTCATCTCTTAAATATAGAACTGTAGAAGATGGATATGTTCTCGCCTTCAGAAGATTACAACTCATAGACAGTTAATGGATGAATATGACATTGGATCGTCTAAAGGGTATTTTTAATTAGAACAGAGAGAATTTGTGTTAATACATGTGAATTAACTGATATTGAAAAAGAATTTCTACCGTATCTAAAATGGATTGCTGCTTCTCAAAGTATAATGTTTAAATTTATTTTTATGTTACAACATTTACAATATATGTATTTTATTAGGTTCATTAAATCTATTCTTTACTTGATTTACACTTCTTCATGTAACTCTCATTTCTATTTTACTCAGAATAATAATATTGATACCGATGCATATATAGAATTTTAATGCGTTTTGCAAGGTGCTTGACTAACTTAAAAAGTAAATGATGAGATCTTCGGAAAATTCAATTATCCGACAGGACTCCGGTTCCAGTGGTGGCGGATAGGTATTGAGTTGCTGATCCAATTATATCCCGCATTTTTATGTGGAAAACTCTGCCGAAATTCATTGTCAAATCGTTAATTTTATTAGGGTTCATAACAGTAATTAGAGAAAAAAAAAAAAAAAAAAAAAAAAAAAAGAAGGGAGCCGCTGCATAGTTACTCGAGCTGACAAAAAACATCAGAAACATTTCCCTCGAATCATTAATCAACGTCTTTAATTAGGATAGAGCAAATTAAAGAATGTACCTTAGCGTATCGTCAAAAGGAATGCAGTTATCAATACCCTTAACAAGCAATGGTCATGGGTGGAATCAGTTTTATCCATAGATCTTCTGCATCTTCTGTTATACAACAGCATTTTATTTTATTACACACACACACACACATACACACACACATATGTCAAAACGATAGTACTACTTGTGAACTGTGCATCTGACATTAAGAATGTATAATACAAGCATTTCTTTTGTTCAAAAAATTCTGTAGCGATGTCATATCCAGGATGCTGCGGTCAGCATCAGAACAACAGAACCGAATGCTGAGAATATAAGGATGAATATGTTGGATATTCTTATTAATAAACTAAATCCTTTTGTCAACAAAAGACAAGTTGTGCGTGTCGCTAATTGAGTGATACAGCTCTAACAGTCTCTGAATGTAATACCTCCATCCTCATATCACGGCAGAGCAGAGCTAAGCTCATTAGCAATATTTTTCTCTTAAATGTTTTCAGAACGGAAAAAAACAAAAATCTAAAACATAAAAGCTAAAGTATAGAACAGTAAAGCGTTGATTTTATTTTGATTTTGCTTTCATTGGTTAATTTTCAATTTACATCATATTGGTTCACTAAAAGATATTTAACTTTTTTTCACAATCTTCACATAAATTAATCTAGAGTAACCTTACGCTCGAAGCAGGATAAACTTACTGTCCTGATGAATTTATTAACTTTAAACGACAAAAGAACATAGGTCTCCCTATTCAATTTGCTTAAAAAAATTGCTTGAAATGCAGTGTTTCCCCTAACACAATGAAACTCATTTAGTAACCTCTTTCAGCTTCTTCTTCCTATCTTCAGTTTTACTACCAGCAAATACTTTCAAAGATGAGTTTCCCTGTGTATAAATACTCCTTACCTATAGTTCACTAGCTATGAATACTCTCTAGCTTCGATGTACAAGTCCTTGATTAATCATCTTGTGCAGCACCTTTATAGATTGTTCTATCAATACATCGGAGATTTCCACTTCTTGACCTATGAATACCAAACTAACCAAGACTTCCGCGGACGAATTGCCATGGATTTAAAGCAAACACTACTGATCCGATTCTTCCTACCATAACCACTTGTCGCTACTCAACAGATTTTGCCTTTTACCCCCATAATTACCGATACTATATCTCGTCACAAACTTCATCTGAGCTCACTTTCTTAAATACCAGTTTACAGTTGATATAAGGCCTAAAAAACAGACAAACAAGGAATGTTTCTGCATCCTCATAATGACCTCCTAGAGTCAGGCGTTTTTAATATATTTCAAGGCGGTTAACATGTATTTCAAGGCGGTTAACATGTATTTCAAGACGGCATTTGACAAAATCGTTAGCACACAGAATCATTAATGCTTAGCGGCATTTAATCCTTTTGTACGTTCTGAGTTCAAATTCTGCCGCGGTCGACTTTACCTTTCGTCTTCTCGAGGTCGATAAGATACGAACTACTTGAAAACTGGGGTTGATGTAATCGATCAGCGCACTCCCCCGTAATAACTGGGTCAGTGGCACAATTTGGAAACCATATTTATATTTATTTCAGCCCTTCAGGATCACATATATTTGTGAATAAAATGTATACTGTCTAATTCATGAAGAGCAGTGAAAACTATGAATGTGCAGTTAAGCTATCTTTTATAGGGATAACTTAATTCTTGACCACTTTATGTCGCAGCTGTTAATGGATTGTCAATGGATTTTAACTCTGTCCGTGTCCATTATCGGAGCTGCGTTCTTTTTGTATATTCAACATTTTGTCGCGTGCGTGTGTGTGTGCGTGTGCCGGCATGCGTGTGTTTGTGTATGCAGTGTATGCAAATGTATATGTATATATGTATGCATGTATGTATGTATGTATGCCTCGGGGATACTTCTAGATGTCCCTGCAATATATGCCGTCTTTTTGTCTCTACAATGACCTTCTATGCACCTAATGCTGTAGACTACATTTCTAAGTTCTTCAGTTAATGCTAGGGTTAATCTGACATACCATGCAATAATCATTAGGGCATGTGATGTTTTCTAAGGGCTACGTCCTACATAACTGCGATCTGATGGAGCACCCTGGCTTCTCTATGATCTTAATGTTGAGTTTGGTCACCTTCATAGCTTTCCTAAATCTACGGAGTGTTGTTTGTAGAGGCCACACCATTTGGGTATTTATCCTGTTGACTTAGGAAGGCTTTGATGGATACGGACATAGAAAAATCAACATCCATTTACAAGGTTGCAAACGCAATGAAAATTTATGGAATGCACAAAAAATGAATTACAAATGAGGTGTTTACGTTAACTTAGCGATTCGGCCAAAGAGACCAATAGAATAAGTACTAAGCTTAGAAAGAATAAGTCCTGGGTTCGATTTGCTCGACTAAAAGGCGGTGCTCCGGCATGGCCGCGGTCAAATGACTGAAACAAGTAAATGAGATTTCGAAATAGATGCATAGATCATGTGAGGTGACTGGTAAGAATATCTCATCTGGTATCCTCCTTTATATCAGTCTGGGAATTTCGCAAGCCCTTGCGTTCAACAAACTGTCTTATGCGAGAAAGCTCGTGCAGGCTCGAACACACACGCACACACGCGCAATCAGAGAAATAGACAGACAGACACATACGCACGCACACGCACGCACGCACACACACACACACACACACACACACACATGCACACACACACACACACATACAGGATGCTTATGGTTCATATCCCAACACACGCATATCATTATATGTGGTGTTTCATAGATTTCTGACCCAAAATTTGATTCCTAGACGTGTAAATTCATGAGCTCATATACACTTGATTACCCCGTGTATTATGTGATGCTATGAATATGCGCAATATGTATGAATCTGTATAGTTAGGAAATCCCGTATAAGTTCACGAAAGTATACGTCGTTAATATTTAATGCATATATAAAGCATAATCTGCATATAAGCGATATCCAGAAACCTACCCATGTTGGAGGGGTGGCAAAGCAGGTGGGAGTCATGTTTGAAATTTCGAAGTATAAATTGCTTCTTGTGCATGCAGGAAGAGAAATAATTATTTTAAACGTTCATTGTTCATGTTATACTATTAAACTTTTTCGGTGATACAGAAGTCACATTTGCTGCCCTGTCCCCTATATTTGCTGGCCTTAGCTATGATGCTCCAGTTTATATGTGGGCTATTCACGCTCCTCTCTTTAAGTATCGACAATATATTGGATAAAGATGTTGTGTGTCTTTTGTCTTCGTCTTTGAACGAAGCCAAATGCTGTGTATATCGTTCCTTGAAGATAATGTAAATCTATATTTTGGATTCAGTATTATCTTCCCGTCTTCATTTTTGCGGAGACTTTGAGCAATGGCATATATACGTACAAGCACACATAAACACACGCTCACACACAGACACACAAACACGCGCATATAGAAGCCTATAGAAGTACGCACAAGAACGTACGCATACATATACAAGCATATAATTATATATATATTTTTTTGTATTCGTTATTACTAACCTATATGTGTATATATATGTAGGGATATATACAATAAGTTATATATATATAATTCAATTTAGAGAAAATTTTCTTTACGTTTTTTTAAAAATAACTTTCCATTTATTACGCATTAAATATAGCAACTATAATTTATATATATATATATATATATGCGTGTGTACATGTTTGTGCGTATCTGTGTGTATGTGTTGTGTGTTAATAAGTATGTGTATAAAATTACAAAAGAAAAATAAGAGACTTAGATGAAACGAAACAAAATGTCGGTATTCTATTTAAGAGAATATTGAGTAGGAAAAGCCAGCAGCTAATGTCGTGATTTGCTGGACGGTTGAGTTGGCGGCTGTGTAGCGTTCTATGCAATTACAGGAGGAAAGCAAGGGTCATCTGACAGCGTTGCTGAAAGAATGACTTTGTAGAAGTGACCAATAAATTGTTGCACAGCCAGGAAATTAACTGAATAATTGAAAATGTAAATGAGTTCTTGCTAGACAAGCGTGTTTAGTTTCGATGACAGCAAAAGTTTTGCACGCGCTTTTTATGTATATATATATATATATATATATATATAACACATACATACACACATACACATATATGCATACGTACATATATATATATATATATATATATATATATATATTTAACTACGTATCTGCATGTATATATATAAATGTGTGAGCATCTGCGGGTATGAATGTTGATTGCTATATGTACGCATGTAAGCATCAGTGTACCAGAACAGTGTCAAGAGAATGCATTAATTTCCTGGAAAGCTATATAACACCTGGGATATATCGACGATATCCTGTACAACCCGAATATCTGCAATAATCCTATACTTATATTCTTCCTCTCCAGCCTCTGTATCGACAATTGATTGTCAGACAATGACGTCACTCTCTGTAGAAATACGTTACAACTGGAAATGCTTACGTATCATATCTTATTGAAATTTAACTTTATAGTACGCATTTTCAATTAATCATTCTCTAAATATAAGACGGCCGATTGAATAATTGAGTAGAATCGTTTTGCATCGGTTACGAGTTCTGTTACAATGTAATTCTGATGAAAATATGTTTAGTCTTCAATACTGAATCAGTTTATCTTGAAGCTGGAATGATCTTGGTTCTTGATATGATAAATTAGCTATCTGATCATTTGAGAACAAAATTACTCTGTAAAAAAAGAATGTATGTGTGTTGTGCGTGTGTGTGTGTGTGTGTGTGTGTGTGTGTGTGTGTGTGTGTGTGTGTGTGTGTGTGTGCGTGTTTGTGACTGCGTGTCTGTGTTTGGTCTCTACCACTGTTGGACAACCGGTGTTGGTCTTTGATGAGACTAATAGAGTAGGCCTCAGGCTTTCAAAAGTATTGGAGTCGATTCGCCACAAGCGCGCTGACATAGACACACATGTGTATACAAAGAGAGAGAGAGAGAGAGACAGTGTGTGTGTGTGTGTATGGGTGTATGTGTGTGTGTGTATGTGTGTGTGTGTGTTTGTGTGATAGGTAGAAAGATAAGTAGATAGATAGATAGACAGAGGGATAGATAGATAGATAAGTTTGCTTCCCAACAACATGCTTCTAGGTTCTATTCTACTGCGTGGTACCATGGGCAAGTGACCACCACATCTTAAAGCAGAAACATCTGTAAGCTAAGGAAGTTCATGGGATAATCGTTTATTCCTTTGTCATCTCTTTTTTTCTTACACATACGTTCATACATACATTCATGCATGCATATATATATATATATATAGTGTAGTATATTGCCACTTAAGTGTGGCTGACCCCTAGGGGTGGATGTTACTGTTGCTTTTAGCCCCAGGAGGACATCTCCTCCAGCTGGCTTATCGACACACGTGTGTCGATAAGCCAGCTGGAGGAGATGTCCTCCTGGGGCTAAAAGCAACAGTAACATCCACCCCTAGGGGTCAGCCACACTTAAGTGG
>NC_068992.1:45512982-45515689 GCF_001194135.2 Octopus bimaculoides
CAGCCACACTTAAGTGGCAATATACTACACTTTATCGTGCAGTTACTGTTAATACTTCATTTAGAGAATTAACATTGCTTATATATATATATATATATATATATATATATATATTACTCTTAACATGTATGTTTGTATATAATATACATTTATGTAAACAAACGTCATTTGAAGCATTCAGACGAACATATCAAGGACAAATTGTAATCGGCGATGTATGAGAATTCCTCGTTTAATTTCATTTGTGAAATATGTGTTAAATTAGAATCAATAACATTTGAAGTTTCCTCACCAATAAAAGATTAGGAAGAAGACGGTACGACGTGTGTGTGGAGTCAAGTGCTAAGCTAGTTATAACACCGAATACCATTTTGTTAAATCAAATTGCCAGAGTTGCATGCATAACATAAATTCAAAAGAGTCTGAAGAGATTATTAATATAGTTGTGTTGTGATCTTTGGAAGGAAGAATAGTCCTATGACCTGTAAGATTTCCCCCTAGTTGATCACAAAGTTCTATCGGTGATAATGAAGGCGTCAGAGGTAGTGAAATTACGATAAACTAGTCTGTCATTTGAATGTAAACATAACGTATGGAATACATGTTATCTTGTTATCGACTGTCCGCAACGAAAGACTAATCCAAAAGATAAAAGGTTGGAACGTGACTGGAATTGTTGAATGAATTCGGAGGTGTTGGGGGAAATGAGAAGAAACTATGCTATGAAATATTTTGTTCTGTTCTACTATAGTTTTATCAAAAATTTTTTCGCAGAGATTCGTCTAGCGAATTCTAATATGAATCAGAGAAGTTCAAAGTGAATACATGATGACAACTTTATAAAGCAAGAATATAGGAAATCTATATCATTTTGGCTAGCGACAATACTTTCTGTATAACAGACTTTGTAGGTATTTGTAGAACAGTGACAGTGCGACAGTGAGGCACTGGATATAATGAAATTTTGATAAAACCAATGATACTCAAAAATATGGTATGCTTTAGGAAAAAAATATGGAAGTAGCTATCTGGAAATAGTATTGAAATAGCAACTCACGTGACAGCAGTTCATATGTGTCTAAAGGTTGAAGTTTTATCACAAGTATGACAATTGTCTCAAATATCTTGTTTTGTCCATTAAAAAAAAAATTAATCAGAAGGGAAGTAAACGGCTAGGGCTATTTTCCTAGCTCCTGAAACTAGTGAGAGGACAAGAGGAAGCTTTACTCAACTGGATAACTGGGACGAAAGCTTCCAACAAGATCTATGTTTTCGCTAAAAAAGAAAAGGATTAAGTCTACCAATCAATTCTACTGTCTTGATAAAAAGGAGACATGATTAAAGGTAATTCTAGATATACAAAATTACGAAACTATCACAATTGAAACGCTTTCGATCATAGCTTTGCTCAACCAAACTTGACCTAGTTAATAGAGAGAAAGGATGGCTGGATGCAGCAATGGTGCCGAGGAGCGGGGAGAAACGAATAGAAGGAAAGTGCTTCTGAGTTGGAAGTAGGAGTCTAGCTAGGTTCGAGAAGCAAAGGACATTATATTAGCGGTAGACCCAAAGAGAAGTGGCATTGCAACTGTGGATTAGAGGCTGATATGTGTTCGTTAGTGATGGAATACCAATCTGCTAAATGGTCTTTCTTCGTATACGATCAAGTTTGTTAATGTGCGTAGTCGAGGCAGCGTCCCCGATATGGGCCTTGTAAATTGTCAACAGCTGTTGGGGCCGAAAAGTTTTCTATCACTGAAGACAAGGGCTAGTTTTGAGATGCAGCCTTAGAAATGCTAAGAATATATGTGTTTTCCAGGAGAGGTATTCGATGGTAGTGATGCCCATTACTTCAAAGGCTCTACTTAAGTGCCGCTGATGTTTAGGAAGAATATGATGCAGTAGTTTTCTCAAGATATTAGTACTATGTAAGCTTTTCTTTTTCTATTAAAAGAGACAATATTTACTTGGTTCCACTGGAAGATGCAACCAAGGTATGATGCATAGTCACGGAACATTAAGGAGTAAATGGGCGTGGGAGTTGTTAAATATGACGCCAATTTGTTCATTAGTGCATACAAGAAAGACAGTGGGGGAACAGAATTGAATTCCAGAGAACATTGCAATGATGTGATTTCTTAAGAAGTTGTTGATCCTAAAAAGAAAATTAGATGCTGCTTGTAGGCGGGAAGTTTTGTAGATCTGCATGACAGATACGGTCGAAACCTTTGATGATGTCGAGAGCAATAACATTGCTTCCACCGAATGAGAAGCCAGCGATGAGTTGTATATAACAGCAGGTCCCCAGTGGTTCTGGCTTTGCAGAAGCTGTACTGGTGGTCACTGATGGAAAAAGGAAATTCAAAGAGATGGAGAACGTATTTGTTAATGACTGTCTTCATTACGCTGGAGATGTTAGAGTTAAGTGTAAAGAGGTTCTGGTTTCCTGGGACCGAAATTTTACAGGAAGAAATATTCTTGTTATAACGATGATATATACATTCCTATCATTAATATTATCATAGCCTTCTACTGAATTTAGGAATTAATATTTCAAATGTATACAATTTTACACATTGGGAGGTGATATTTCAGCTTTCTCGAATTTTTTGGTTGTTTGTGGCCGATTATTGCGTTCACATGAACATACGTTATTATACTGTTTCTTCCTTTTATTCCATACTAATGCGACATGTCTATATATATA
>NC_068992.1:45515699-45519417 GCF_001194135.2 Octopus bimaculoides
TTATTATTATTATCATTTATGCCTATATCCGCTAGAGGCATCAGTCTGTGTTTAGAGAAAAAGTATATGTTATAGACTATGAATGCAATTTGGTTATCTTCACCGTTTTTATCATTTCTTATATATTACATACTATATAGTTCTTTCTCTCACTCTCTTTCTATATGTATATATACGTATGTGTGTGTGTATTTGTGTGTGTATGTGCGTGCGTGTGTAGTTGAGCCTGTGTCTATATACATATGCTCGTCTGTGCACCTACATATACATGCATAAATTTACTGAGCTATATAAATATAAATATAAATATAAATATATATATATATATATACATGCCTATCACTGCTTGTCCTCCTGTTTATTTACCTACCCACCTTTCTATTAGTTTTCATTTTCTCTGACGCCCCTCCTACCATTTCTATCCGTCCATCAATCCTCCGTTTCATTTGTTTATCATATCATATTATCTCTTTATCTATCCATTCATTTCTTTCTTCCTACGAAAACAAATACACTCACAGACACTGTCACGCGTAGCCCGACATATAAGCATAAATACACGTATGCACATACATATAGGCGTACATACATCCACACTCAAACACACACAAGCCAAAAGCATCCACTTATTTATCTATTTGTCTTTGCATCTCTAACCTTCTCTGTATCAAAATGCTGATTCGTCCATATATCAATACACAACACTTTCAGATTTGATAGTTTCCTCATTAACCTTACTGAATCTGGTTCAACTCTCCGTTACCATAACTGATGACTCCAGATAACCATTATTTTTTCATTCAGCCATCCAACTTAATTCTCAACAAGGACAACAGGCGGTGCTAGATTTGTTTGCCACAAAACTTCTCTTGATATATAGTTTCTAATATGAAGGACTGCTTTGCAATGGGGAGGTGTTGTTGTTCTTGTTAATTTCTATATTATTCATGAAAAAATAGTTTAGAATATAGCGTAATAAATTAATTTCGTAAAAATCTAGCTGTAGGTGAAATGCTGAAATATTCTGACAGAATGGCGGTCATCTATCACTGTAAGATTCAAATTAAGGAATATTTATCTTGTTACTTTGAAACTGTTGCCGTTCTATTCTCCATTTAACTCCATCAGAAATGCTCGCTGAAGTAGAGACTGATTTCTGTGTTTTGTTATTGTTCCAAAAGCTGTTTGCATTCATAGTTGTATAGTGATGGTTGTCGTTGTGGTTATTGTTATTGTTGCTGAGGATGGTACTCCTGATAGAGATGGTGGTGGTGGTGGTGGTAGTGCGTTAGTCGTGCTGAGTTTGTGTCTACAATATCGGTTCTAAATTAATGGTTAGTAATCTAGTTCTTATGGTTACTATATTGTTGTTGAAAGAGATGTTTAAGAGGTGATAGCATTGTTGGTAGCATTGTGTTGGCAATAATAATAATAGTCATAAGAATAATGTTAATGATAGCAACAATTGCTGCATACGCCCAAGACAACTAACCTACCGACGCATTCTAGGAAAACTGTTCTCACCTTTACGTCGAACCCTTGATCCAAGCCGATTCAGAAAGAGTGCATTATGCATGTCTTAGTCTCACTAATAGTTACTGCATCCAGACGGAGTGACCTGAAATCGTTGAGCAGATGGTCCCGCTTATACGCTGCCTCCTTGGTTAGTCCGTAATCAGAGAGGGGGCTTTTACGGGCGTTCTATGATCTTATGGTAAACGCTTCCTTCCTGGAAAAATTCTTACCAGAATCCTTCTTACAGAATTCTGGAAGTGGTGAGAGCATCAACAGCCACCACTGTTGTATTTCCTGGAATCTAAAAACTTCATGAACTGCATGTTCTCTGCCCGGAGAATTGAGAAGGTGAAAGGCTCGTTCGTGCGTTGATGTTGTGTATATCCCTTCACTTCCGGCTGGTGCAGTTATTGTATTGATTGCTTTTGTTTTGTCTATACAGCTGTTTTGTTGTCTCCCGCTGTTGCTGAAGATGTCTTTTCCGTTACTGCTCTTAGTTTTGCTGTTGTTGATTTGTACCTTGTTGTAATTGTAATTGTCATTTTCGTTAAGACATTGAACGTATCCACTCGTTTCTGACTTACTTAGCTTGGTGCACTCAAACCTTTGAGTTTGGGGTGTCAAGTCAGTATATTCACCAGCCTGTTCATGATTTTACTTGTTTGAGAATGCTCGAAATTCACTGCCTCGTGTGTTATTGTGTCATCTGAGGCCACTTCTAAATGAAAGGACCCGGCTCTATCTGCATTTGATTAGTTCTATATTGTCTGTTGTTGTTATAGTGGTGATGGTGGGGGTTGTGATGGTGGCGGTGGTAGTGGTGGGGAAATATTTTGTGGATGCTGTAGTTGTTGTAATGGCTGCCGCTGTCGCTCCATTACCTAGCAGTTCGCCAAGAGAGAGACCGATAGAATAAGTACCTGACTTAACAAAAAATAAGTATTGGGATCGATTAATTCGATAAGAAATTCTTTAAGGCGACGCCTCAGCATGGAGGCAGTGTAATGATTGAAACCAGTTAAAGATAAAAGATGTATTAGATGTATACTTTCTTACTTACACTACCGTGCAAAATTGATTAATAAATGATTTGGTTGCTATTTCTTGTGGTTGTGGTAGTTGTTTGGTCTTAAGTCAATTCGTATTGAGCAAATCTCTGATCACAAACATTCTGATCGGGACTATCCGGCCTTATTCCTATGTGCATAGAATCCAGTACAACATTAGCTAACTTTTCTTTTATCCTGAAGACACTAGAGTGGGATTTTAGGAAATTTACTTGTTATTTCTAGCTGGTCAAATGATTCTTTAGAAGCTCTCTCGTTGTCAATAGCTGTATATGTTTATGATGGCAGAGTTTTTGGCTGGTCGCATTATTGCAATGACGATAGTGATGATAAAGAGGAGGGGGATTGTGTTGTTAAATGCGATAGTAAATAGAGACAAGTAAAAGCGGTAGTAACTAGAACCGAACAAGGAGAGATAGATAGATAGAGAGAGAGAAATGAAGAGAGAGATGTAGTTAGAGTAGATGGAGAGGGTCTCAATTCGTCAAACCTCTCTCGTGACACGCTTCACTGGTTATCACCAAAGTTTTCGTTACTATTCAACATAGCATCATGGTAAGTTAATCTTGACTAGCCATCAAGCTATACAACCTCTTGACAGATCATCATACCATATGGATGATTACTGACAGGTTGTTTATCTATATCTTCGGCCTGTTCGCCAATTTAAAGACATTTTCTTATTTGCACTTGAACTTTCTTCACTGTCAACCGAAACAGTGGAAAGTAATTTGATGAAACAATAGTATTTTGAAGAGAAAAGCTTCATCTTTCGCTTGGCACTTGCAACTGGCAACATCCCAGAGATAGCTACATATATCTCTGTATCTATCCCGCTGACGTATTATATCATTAGTTCCGAATGACCAAATACTTATCCCTGTCGCAAATCTATGATTGAAAAATTACAAAACAAGTCACTTTCTCCATTCGACGCCAAGTCTCCCACATTTCAATATGAAGGTATCAGGCATATATACTGTAAGCTTAAGGAACCACTCACACACACGCACGCACACAGAAACATACAATCACATTCATACATAAACATGCAAACGTTCTCAAATTCTTAAATACGTACAGCCACTCCACTCATGCACATGTCTGACACATATTCATACGCACATAAGAATATA
>NC_068992.1:45519859-45521373 GCF_001194135.2 Octopus bimaculoides
ATATATATGTATATACATATATATAGTATTGATAAAAAAGTGTAGGTGGCAGACGAGTGGGTATATATTTATAACAAAGAAGTTTGTAAACGCCACTATATAAAATAAATTTTAATTTATAATTTTCTCAGATATATTTCGGTTCTTGGAAAAACGATGTAAGTATGTACATGTGCGTATGTATATATATATATATAATACAAATAGCATGTGAGTATATTCATATATATGTACATGTATGTGCATACCTACATCTACATGTATATATAGATGCATATCTGAGTACATGACGTTACAAGAAAACGTGGGCAAAATGAGAAACAGAACATAAACAGAGCACAGAAAACAGACAGGCCACATGGAGAACCGTTCCTTCATCAGCTGCCACCATTCTAAAATTCAGCGTTTCGAAGAGTTAGGGCAGGACGCATTGTTACGATGGCTCTTCCCGCGGTAACAAATTAAATTTGTAGTGCGGAGGAATATCGTCGTGAACATAAAACATGAAAGGAAAGCGAAACAGTGAAAATATACAAGAAGGGTTAGTAAGGCCAAGACGTGAAAGAATATATATGTATACTGAACGCTGTGATGAGACGAACTGGAAGGGGGACAGAAGTTCGTGCTGGCTTGGCAACAGCCAAGTTAAGAATGGAGTCTGAAGCCGAACATTTATGAATGCAAATCTGTCTTTCTGTCTATTAATCTGTCTGTCTGTCTGTCTGCCTGTCTCTGTCTCCCTCTCTGTCTCTCTGTCTCTGTGTCTCTCTCTGTGTCTCTCTCACTTTCTGTCTATCTATCTATCTATCTATCTATCTATCTATCTATCTATCTATCCATCTGTCTGTCTGTCTGTCTGTAATATAAATGATTTAAATGCACACGTACAAACACATTCGTATAAAGGTATGCGATAGCATCATGTCCCATCCCACTCTTCCTCTCTCTCTCTGTCTTCCACTCATCTTCCCTCCTTCTCTCTTCCACTCTTTATCCCTCCCCCTCTCTCTCTCTCTAAAAATACGCATTCGCACTCACACACATCTATGTAAGTATATGCATAACTATGAAGACAATACGAGTGTGTTTACCCGACGTCGTACATTTAACGATTGAAATATGTTTATATAATTTGGAATATGTATCATTCTTATCTGATTTTTCTTTTCTCTTTGTTTCTTTTTGTAAATATCTAAAGCATTGCATTTCATATGAAAGGAAATAGAGTTTATGCATTTCCTTCCGTCATCTCAAACCCACCACACGCAACAAAATGTCGTTTACAGAAGGTAAAAACATGTAGAATGTTATAGTTTATTGAACAAATGCGACCAAAATAATATTTGTTGATTGTCTTCAAGGAATTCTTTTCTGAAGGCTTTGAGAATTTATCACATGTAGAATTCAGACCATTATCTCATATCCTGTTTTTCTCATCATGCGTTTAAGCATATCTTACAAAATGGATTGTTGGTTATGAGTGTGTGGTTTGTATGCAGAAATGTATATATCCA
>NC_068992.1:45522975-45524626 GCF_001194135.2 Octopus bimaculoides
ATATATATATATATATATATATAAATCAAAGGAGTTAACATTTCACTAAACCCTGGAATTTCTACATTTATAAGTAGGCTGTTACATCCTTGGCACTTATGTGAATTTTTGCTACCCTGGTAACTATGTATTTATTTTTTCCGTATTATTTGTACACATTGAAAAAAAGCACATATCTATACACACACACACACACACACACACACACATATATATTAAGACTGTGTAGACTAGGACTAGGCTAGAAATGCAGAGAGAGATAGAGAAATGGAAGGAGAGAGAAAGAGAGGTAGATAGATAGAAAAATAGATAGACTTGTGTGTGCATATAAATGAACGTATGTGTATGGACGTACATATATATATATATATATATATATATATATATATATATATATATATATATATATATATATATATATATATATATATATACACATGTGAATGATTATGTATACATATATGCACATACCTATATAGATAAACACACATAAATATATATTTTACTATATATGTATTTATATATAGGTTTATTAACATGTATGTGTTGATGTATGTGCGTGCGTATGTGCGATGGTGTGTGTGTATGAGTACGTGCGCCCGTGTGCGAGTAGTATTTGTATGTGTGTGTGTGTATTAGGGTGTGTGTGTGTGTATGTGGGCGTGTGCATGTGTGACTAGACATTAATGTTACCCATTTCGTTTTAATTTCTGTATATTTTGTATGAACATTTTGGATATGAAGTGTTTTCCCACTTGGTTTGTACAAACCGAAACAAACTTCTTTATTTTCTCACACAATTTTGTTTTTTTCCCTCGCTCACTTTTCTCCCCCTCCTCCTTTCTCTCTTCATCTCTATTTCATTCTCTCTCTCTCGATCTGCACCTCTCTCACTGACACATCTACACTCGTCTCGCTCTCTCGTATGCATCATTTTCTGTTATATTTTCTAGCATTTTGTATTTTTTTTCCAGTCTCCACATCTCTGCATGTCATTTAATAACGTGTTGTTTACATTTTTATGATGCCATCGAGACCATTATTCTTTTCAAAAATCCAGTGAAACAACTATTGTTACGTTGTTGGATTTTCTGCAGAATATATTTGCTGCTTCGCTAGTTCAGATATCACGGAGACTTATGACAGGCTACACGCACACACACACCAAATCATACACACACACACACACACACACACACACACACACACACACACACACAATCACACACACGTACATAAATACATTATATATATAAAGATAGCTAGACAGATAAATAGATAGATACCTAGATAGATAGATAGATAGATAGATAGATAGATAGATAGATAGATAGATAGATAGATAGATAGATAGAAAGATAGATAGATAGATAGATAGATAGATAGATAGATAGATAGATAGATAGATAGATGTACACACACATATATATATATACAAATACGCATTTACCATATATACCTTCGAATGTTTCCTATTGTCTCCTGGCATCCTCAGCGGGAAAAGGTCACGTCATATAAACGAGAAACTGTCTAGAATTTCATGTAACAATTTCGTGTTTGCGTAACATTTTTATTCATCACAACAAATATATATGCCCATGATAATAATATATTGAATAACTACTGACTTCATGAGGAATATAGTCATATA
>NC_068992.1:45525018-45532543 GCF_001194135.2 Octopus bimaculoides
CACACACACACACACACACACACACACACATATACACACACACACAAGGATACAGCATACGTAAGCTGTTGGAAATGAGTTGCGACGTCCCTGATGGCAAACTGTATCGGCTTTTCCCTTGGACAACACAAGGGACGCGGATAGGGGAGACTGCATGGGCGATTGCTGGTCTTCTATAAAAACAACTTTGCGTTGGAAGGGAATTCTCTAGGTGCAATACCATGGTTTTCACCTAACTGTCTGGATGTTTTGCGTTCTTGTCCCGAACATAAGAATGTGCCTTCGATCCTTGGACTGGACGATACGCTTTGATCGTTAGCAAAACAACTTCATTTCACGTTCCTCCAGTGCGATGAATCGGCGTCCCGTCAGGTGGTGTAGGAAAAGTACGCTACAAAATCGGGGGAGCCGCCTTGTTACCCAATATCTAGGAAAGGACCGTTTACCCTTTTGATTGGGTTCGGTGATGTAAACAGATATTCGTTTCATTTATCTCACGCTTTTACTTCTTTTTCACCATTTCTTCATTGTTTACCATCCTTTTTTCTTTTGCCTTCTTCTTCTTCTTCTTCTTCTTCTTCTTCTTCTTCTTCTTCTTCTTCTTCTTCTTCTTCTTCTTCTTCTTCTTCTTCTTCTTCTTCTGTTGCTGCTGCCGCTGCTGCTCTTATCAGGGCTGTCACCCGGCAGCAGTCGCTGCTGCTGCTGCTACTACTACTACTACTACTACATCAACATCATCATCATCATTATCATCATCATCATCATCATCATCATCATCCTCATCATCATCATCATCGTCGTCGTCGTCATCATCATCTTGATTCTTTTGTTGTTGTTCTTGTTGTCGTTCTCGTCGTTTTGTTTTTATACCTGCTAGATCACAGCGCTCATTACGTTTTGTTTGATTAACTGAGCTTTAGAAGCGAATTTTACAGTGTAAAAAAACTCTTTGTATGAGAAATTTACTTGATTAACTGACCTGGTCAGTTCTGTTATGTTTTCACTCGCCATCGGAATTTGTTAATTGTTTTTTCATGAAATTAAGCACCAAACATAAAAAAATAGTCCCAATATTTCAATAGGATACTGGCAGAAGTAAGAAGAGACAGGAGCGTTCATCTTAACGCATTAATAGTGATTTAAGTCCAAATCCCCACTACCAACAATGCGAACGCAGAAGATGGAGTTAATACAGAAATGACAACAACGCATAGAATGTGATGCTAAACAGAATTTTAATGAAACATTTGGTTTTGTTCGAATTATTTGTAGTGAAATGTTTTATTTTCTTCAAGATAGTAGTGTCCAGTGCAAATAAATGTTGTAGACAATCTCTAAGTGTACAACACGTGTTTCCTCTGTCTAGCGATATTAATGCAGTATGTGTCAATTTTTTAGTTATGTAATCTGACTTTTATTAAATGAATTTAGTGCTCTCTACAACTTTCAGAGAGCATATTCGAAATGAAATAAATCGAGAACAAAGCAGAGTGAACGGTGTGATCGCAGAGTACCCAGTTCACAAGTTACCTAGGGCTGGACATGTCTCAAGGTTCACAGGCAACAGGTAGAGCCGTGCAAGAGATCGGAAAAGGTCACTTGGAAAACCTCCACGACAATGGGATGATGATTTCGTTAGCAATTTGGATGAAGATGGAAAAGAATAGCGCAATGAAGACCGAACTGGAAGTGTCTCATGATCAGCGGTGTATGACAAAATATGATGGGCTCGTCGATTCTATTTACTGTAATACTATGATGACTGCTTAAATGACTTCATGCCATATACTAAGGTCAATTGTATTGAATACACTTCTTCCTTGAAAATATGTGACACTCAGAAATTTTTATTACATAATCATTTAAATAAAAAAAGCAATCGTTTATAATTCCATACAAATCTTTATGGATATGTACTTATTATTACCATTCACCATTTAATCTAATGTTGTAAATTGGTACGCCCCAACTAAGAAACATACATGCTCTTGGCAACCATAAGATGAACTTTCGCTTCCTAGCTGAAAAAGGCATGAACATCATAACTTCGTATTGATCATGACGCTATAATATAAAACCAGTGTGTCTTGAGAAAATAATTGACTTTCATGGTAAAATAACAATTCAGTTTTGTCATGAAGAATTTTGGTTTTAAAATTGTTTAAATTCTAAGAAAAAAGAAACACAGATTCAGCAAATCATCCGGGGTGTAATTGTGTACCGTAAACACCAATATAAAATCTTTACAGAACCTATATAATAGCCTTCCTTGTTACATTGTGAAAGACGTAATAAAAATATTTTTCGATGATTTAAAAAATTGACAAAAAAGTTAAAATTCCTACGAGTATCATTTAATCGCCAAAATGTCTGTCATCAAATGGAAAGCAACGAAATTTCTACTGTTATTAAAAATCATTATTTAGAAAAAATATTTTTTCATATGAAATGTATTGTTCTGTTTCTCTAAATGTTGGTGGATCAAGTTTTGAAAGTGATCTCACGTGGGTAATAATTATTCGTATAATTAAGGCCATTAAAATTGACAAAAGCCAACAGAGTGGATACAATGTAACATTGATAAAGAATATCTCAAAGTCTAAGCGGGTTAAATCTAAAGGGTGACAGACTAAGAATTGAATGATTTGCAGTCCGACAACACTCTTGCTATATACATTGTCCTGGGAAATTAACTATAAACAAGTGAATGGTTCACAGCATGGACGAAGGTATAGTTAAAAATACATTTGATTTTTGGTAACTATTCAGTTTATTTAGCAGAGCAGCCCCGAGTATAAATTTCATGTCGTACACACACATGTACACAAACACACACACACACACACACACACACACACACACACACACACACACACACACACACACACACACACACACATACACACACACAGACACACACACACACACACAAACACAAACACACACACAAACACACAAACAAATATATATGTATACACATGCATATATAAAAATACATGTTTGTGCATATGCGTGCGTATACATGTATATGTGTGTGCGTGCGTGTGTATGTGTGTGTGTGTATGTGTACATGCAACTAAATGAGAGTGTAATTTTATTCAAAACTGACCCTGAATGAGCAGCGATAGGAAGGTAGTTACTCCCTATAATAAGCTAGGCTAATGATGAATTATGTAGAGCATCATCATTATGTAGAGACAGGTGATGGTGAACCCGCCGTACAATTGGGTTTCTGATCGACTGTTCGCATGTTATGTTACGTTGCTAGTTGTTTACAGTTCACGGGGCTTATTCTGTGGTTTGGAGCGTTTATTATGGTTATGATATTACCCATATACAATATGCAAATATGGATTATTTTAAATTGTACATGCTGAATCATTTATACAATTTGGTATTATGGAAGATCGTTTTGAGATAGATATCGTTGGTATTTGATATATTACTAAGGCAACGGACCGGCAGAACTGATAGAATGCCGAGCGAATTGCCATGCGGTGTTTCGTCCGCCTATAGTTCTGAGTTAAAATTCTGCCGATGCCGACATTGCCTCCCGTCATTTTAGGGTCGATAGAATAAGTACCTCTTGAACACTGGGGTCGATGTAATCAATTTAGTCCTTCTCCCATTACTAATGGTCTTGTGCCAAAATTTCGAACTTATTTTAGATACTTATTTTAGTGTCACTATCCCTCACAACAGTCAAGTAGATACTAAGATATAACCTCATTATAGATGCCATATGTGTTCAGCGGAAAGAAATGGTAGCTGCAGATCTGCTTTAATGTCTGTTAATCGAACTTGTTTTCCATCTGTTTTTGCGTCCGTCAATCTAAGTATGTAATTCCATCACTATACATATGTAATTCCACCACTATACGATTGTAATTTTATTACAGTACATATGTGTTCACTTCTGCTCGTATATGTATATTATATCTCTTTCTATACATATTTAATTCCGTTAGAGTACGATTTTAATTTCGTTTCTTTACGGTTTCAATCCCATCACTCTTTGCGTTTTTTAGTTCTGTCAGTTTGTGCCTCTCATTTCGTTACATTTTGATTTTGGTACCTTTACTTACGGTCTTGGCTTCTTTACTTCTCGTTTAAAATTCCATCTAATTGCGCTCTTGTTTCGTTACGTTTCGTTCTGACAGAGATCGATGTCCATAATATCTCTTGTGTATCGACAAAAGAAACACCAAAGAAGTACAGTGGTCAGTTTCAAAGAATTGAGATCGTGTTTTCTACAAATTCGTGGAGTTCTGCCAATTTTAGAAATCAATATGATTCTAGACTTCCAAAAATATTTTTCTTAACTCAATGATTTAATTCAAAATCAAAATAGGAAAAAATCAATGACAAAACATTAACATATAATCCTATTTATAGTGTGAGAGTCTGATAGCAATCCACTGTTTTATATCCATGGCATTCATTGAATTTTCTTAACCCTTAATTAATGTTGTGATGACCCCTGCTGTCAAACAGGTCGATGTTATGTTTTGCAATTTAGAGAACACGACAGAACTGATAAATATTTGAATAATACCAAAAATAGTTACAAGTGAAGTTTTATTCAAATGAAACTGATATAATAAATTGTTCAGTTCATGACTACGATTTTATATCAATAATCTTAGGAAAGCGATATGAATCATTTTCTTATGAGGCAACAAATCTGATTAAATTGTTGTTTTTATAAAAAGCAATCGGACAGCATATCACTTCTAGATTTTGTTTCTCTAGTTAATTATAAATATACTCATATCTGGTATCGGTCAATACGGTAGATATGTGGAATTATAGGGAGACATTCAAATATGAAATTACATTTAATTTTTGTGTTCTTTTGAAAATAACGTAGACACATATTTATTTGAAAAAAAATTTATTCTAGAACTTTAAATCGAAAAAGTTGTCTGTAAAACTCATTCATTCACACGCACATAAATTACACGCACACACGCAAACACGCACATGCACACTCACTCAAACACACACACACATATGTATATATGCATATGTATGGATGTATGTATATATATATATATATATATATATATACACACACACATATATATATATATATATACATATACATACACAAACACACACACACACGCACACACGCATACACACACACACACACACACACACACACACATATATATATATATATAATACACACGTATATATAGACACACACTTCTGTTGTTGTAGTTATCCCAAATGAATTTTCAGTAGAGAATTTTCGCGAAACAATTATCACGAAACACATTTAAATGAATCTTTTTTACAGTTGCCAGTATCATATCTCTATTGGTGGCATAATGATAGAAGCAGAGTAGCGACCATATATTGGCCAAAGGGCCCGAAACTGATGAGAAAGACAGAAATAAATAAATGAATAAAGAATAAAAATGGAATATGTAGAGTTTACTCTATGATCGGAGGCATTCATAAAATTTTGCAACACAGGAAACTTCACTAGAATTAAGAATTTTCTCGGTTTCTTATTTCTTTATTGCCCACACGGGGCTACACACAGAGGGGACAAACAAGGACAGACAAAAGGGATTAAGTGGATTACATCGACCCCTGTGCGTAACTAGTACTTAATTTATCAACCCCGAAAGGATGAAAGGCAAAATCGACCTCGGCGAAATTTGAACTCAGAACGTAACGGCAGACGAAATACTGCTAAGCATTTCGCCCGGCGTGCTAACGTTTCTGCCAGCTCGCCGCCTTGAATTTTCTCAGTTTCTGCCTAACAAATTCTACGTGCAGGACTTGGAAGGCTACAAGAATATGATAGAAGCCATATGACCGCGTGGATGTGAGCCCGTAATAATGTGATTGTGAAAGAAGTAAATTCAACATATGGTTCATGCAATACTAGTTATAACATTTAAACATACTTCACGCATATTTTTCCACGAAGAAAAAAGATAAAAACTGCTAACAAAAGTACATCTCATGTCCAGACCTCAGTAGGTTAAGCAAATGATAATGAATGCGTGTGCTTATGTGTGCATCTGCGTCTGTGTGCATGTTGTATGTGGGATTGTGCGCGTGCTTCATGCCTTCTGACAAGCCTTAGTAATGATAATGGAATAAAATGTCTAAAGAGTGAATCTGATTTATGAATACATTTCACTGAGATTAAACTTGTTGGTGAATAGAGCTTGTCATATGATATATCGTTTCTGTTTAACTCACAGCAAAAATGAAATATAAAGACAGCAATGTGAAAGCAATGTTTAAATACACCAAACGAGAGGAGTTGTAATATTGTTTGGTTGTTAACTTGATTTATATCTAGAGGTCAGTTAACAAGTCGTAATACACTATGATTATTTCAGCTTTATGAATTATTAATGCATATTTTATGTACGTTAATATACAGGTTATTAATGTATTTAATATACTGATGATAATACTACAACTTGACGAGTCGACATAATATCTTGCTTGCAGGATAAAATCGAGAGTTGTTTCTATCATAGCAATAGTTCTAAGTTTTGTCACTTACCAATATATATACAATATATACAATATATACAATATAGAATATATACAATTAGATGGTGTAGCTCACCAACTCTATTTCAAACAGAAATAGTGAGTAATTGACCAATATTTGGCAACTTATTCCAGCGGTAACAATTTCTCCCTTGTGTATATTATAACTAGATATGTGTTCTACAAAGATTGTGTCCTATATTGTTTTCATCGAGATAAAGACATTCTCTTGTGCATCTACAGCTGATTGGCTTATGGGACACACCAAAATCTGAACAATTTCAACAGCATCTTGTTATTTTTAACCTATGCCTTACAAGAATTTTCATTTAGGTGTTCTCTAAGTGTCCATGAAGAAATTTAATCTTAGCATCTTAGTATTATCTATTTTAGCAAATAATTTTTTTAATGAATAAGATTTTAAAATCAAATGCAATATTTACATTTGAAGCGCATTTTCAAAATGAAATAAATAAATAGACAGATAAATAAATGTCAGCATTATATTAGGACGTTGCGTTATGGACTGAAACACAGCACTAAGGCTAAATAAAATTTCACTAGATAAGTAGTTACCTTCTTTACTGATTTCCTTAACATAGGGGAGACGCGATCGTATGAATATTTATAAAGGGGGACCTCCGGGATAAGTTAGTATCAGAAAATATGGTTAACAATCCCGTCTGCAGAATTAAGCCCTGTTTCATTAAAATCTGCTGTTCGTTTGTTTTCTTTTTTCGTTTTTTCGTTGTAAGACATGGGCAAGAGGCATTTGTAAAACAGGACTCTTTGAAGAAGCATTCAGCTCTAAAGGGTTGAAAATCACTGGGTTAGGGGATATGTGTCTGTAATACTCATCTACTTACACATCCGATTAACGAGGAAATTGTTAAGTCAATCGAATGATTCAATACTCGCAGTCGAAATTGAAGAATCTATCATCATTCAAACATAAATAAAACAGTAATTTTTTATTAGTTATAATCCCCCCCCCCCC
>NC_068992.1:45532553-45538004 GCF_001194135.2 Octopus bimaculoides
AAAAAAAAACATAAGAAAGAATAAGAGACCGCAGATAACCATGTTGCGTTTCTGGTTTTGACGTCTCTGCAATATCCGCTCGGCTTTCGTTAGTAAAATTTTCTGAATATTCTGCATTCTCCTCTCTCTCAGTGATTGTCCTGGAGTAGAAAGGTAAATATATATATATAATATATATGTAAACTCTTATTCACTTTTGGAAAATAAATCAGTAGATACTGTTTTACTACTACTACTACTACTACTACTACTACTACTACTACTACTACTACTACTACTACGTTGCTGCTGCTACTGTTGCTGCTGCTGCTGCGGTTACTGCAGCTGCTACAACTGCTGCTGCTGTTGCTGTTGTTACTACTGCTACCACTGCTATTACTACAGTTGAAAGAGAACTGGAGTGATTTAAAAGGTAAATTCTCAATAGCAGCTAAACTAGATGAAGATGGGCCAGGTTTAATAATAGACCTCAAGTGGAATCCTTCCATAGGTCAAGACTAGCTCCATCGACACTGTTCCACTTAGGTGAAGCGTAACGGTTAAAGGGCAAAACGCTTCTGACCCTGAAATACTGACATTAGCGCCTACTAATACACATTGACGGCCGATTAAATATGAATTATAGATAAAAATATAAATATGAACCGTTCAGTCTAGTATATGAACATCTACGACGGGAGAGACGTCCGGGATACAAATTGAAAACGCACGCACACACACAAATTAACATATATTTCCGATTATAATTAATCCATAAAAGATATCCCAGTGGATTACTCAACACGTCGTTGTTCATTTGTTTTACATGGTTGCCTGATTAATTTGGGAGCTACATAATATATTGTGTAATCTAAATAATTACTTATATTTACATCAAAATAAAAAGTCGTAATGAAACAACTGCAGCTAAACTGAAAACTTATTCGCCCGTTATTACCCATCGTATCACAAGCAACTTTGGAAGTATACTTTTGCTACCAAATGTAATATCAGGAAATATGTTATATATACAATAATTATAATCAAATTATAATAAAATTTGTTGCTGCTTATACAAAATTATGAGACGAATGCTTATTTAAATAAAAAAAAAATTCATTGTTACCATAAAATTATATAAAGAGAAATCTCATTAGCATAACTCTCCATAACAACTGCGATTTATCTCCCTTTACACATCGTCTTATCTTTTCCTCTTCAGTTTCTACAATTCTTTTCATTCCTTCTGCACCACCTATTTCAACATTTATTCGTTTCTTTCATGTACTCTCCCTCACGCACTCTCCAAGATTAAAAGCGTTACTAGAAAATCAACCAACAAAAGATCGAACGAACGAACGTAACAACCAACCAACCAACCAACCAACCAACAAGCCAAACAACAAACCACCTTACCAGCTTGCCAACCAACTATTTACATAGAGATAATGAGAATTATGAAATACAATCATACCTGCTTAAATACCAAAATATCAAGCTGGTGTAAGTTTATATATAATGATTCACAAAGCAGATTGAAAAAAAAATCATCATAGTAATGCTAGGTCAAAAAATGTCATATCTTTTCTCACTGAACTCGAATAATGTTTGCTAAGTGTTAGATGAATATATTATGACGTGCACAGTTGCATAATAAGGCATAGAAATGCATACATACACATTCATATATTTATGTACAAATATACATACACAAGGACAAAAACAAACGTACCTACAGATATTCAGCCATAAACACATACATTATATACTACAAACTGGAAAAGGGAAACTGTAAAATGGATAATGAAGTTGAAGATGTTTACTATACACTAATATACTGCTTAAAAGAAAGAAACAAAAAGAACTGGGTGGTTGCGAGTTAAACACCTTTGATCGTAATCATACACACACACACACACGCACATATACACAGATAGATTGATAGATATACTTATAAATAAATAGATAGCTTCAATGTGACACAAAGAATGTGATTAAATTATAGAGGCGTATAAAATAAACATATAAGGAGAATGTCAATGACAATTAAATAGTAGATACACAGATGTATATCTAATTAAATTAAGCAACGAAAATAATTTTTTTTTCTCAGTGAATATGACTGGAAAATAAATTGTTGTACAATAAAATAGACAAATTTAATATCTTTCCTGACTGAAGCTTTAAGAATCTTGACACAAAACATGAATGCCAATGAAAAAATAATATAAATTGATATTTCTACAATTGAATGATGTCAGTGTAGCAGGAAATTCTTGTAAATAATGGCAGACTGTCGTCTATGTTAAAATGTTGCTGGAAATGTATGCATTGGCACTAGATTTCATAAACTTTAGCAAGACAGGACGCCGTGAGACAATAACCTGATCCGCTAGAAAGACAAGTTGAATCTTCATCAAAACACGATAATGACTAAAAAGGGAAAGGTCACGTTGGATAATCAACTCGTGGATGCTTACACGCACTTTGAAGTTAAAATTATAAGGACGGAATTATTATTATTACTATTATTGAGTGAGAGAGCAGTGCATGCCATCGAAGTGACATTAGTAAAAGTGACAAAGTAAAATATACGAAGTCCAATTATGACTACCTGTCAGATATGACACCGGGCACATGCAACACAACCATATGAGCGCAAAATAATGATCTCATATCAAGATAAACAGCATATGACCTTTCAAGTGGGGCCCAGTTAGAGTTTTCTTCAGGTCGAAGAACCCTTCATGCTCAAAGGTGCTTGAATAAGGGTTGTTTAAGGATGTTGAATGAAACGCTCATGCTTCTATGGATAAATTACTCATCTCCCACATAATTCCTCTCAACACATGACTGCTCGTGATCAGAGATGGACATATTGTCAGATACAAAGGGACATGCTCAACTCTTTAAGGTCAAATAGCTGAGAAACAAATCTGTGGTATTGAGCAGAATATTTGCTGTAGCCTATCTTTTGTACCAAAACAAACATGTACAGGATAACAGTCAGTTACGATCACGAGAGCCAGTGCCTGGTATTACATCTATTATTATTATTATTATTATTATTATTATTATTATTATTATTATTTGTTTCAGTCATTTGACTGCGGCCATGCTGGAGCACCGCCTTTAGTCGAACAAATCGACTCCAAGGCTTATTCTTTCAAGGCCTAGTATTAATTCTCATTATTCCAAAGCAATCTAAATACATTGTTGTGTGGCAATTTTTATAGCTTCAGAGCTTAACTTCTTGTCTCTCTTCATAATTAGCACTGAGCATTTTAAAATCATGAACTGCTTTCCAATATCCTTGCTGAATGCTCCTATCTTTTAGATCAGAGAATGTAGATCTTTATCACATTGGCATGTTGTTTGAGGTTATACGTATAATGCAGATTGTTTATTTTTACCTTGTCTTTTGTAAACTCATTAGCCGTGCCTGAAAGTTTTCAATGTACATTTTAGTGACGAAAAGAATTGGAGAGAGCGTCTCTCCTTGGAATACAACCCTGCGTAATTTTACGTTTCCTAACGATTCATTTATGCATGTTAGCTCTATTTCCTGTATATAACATGTACCACAAGACGGTACACGTGGCCGACATGTGTAACAGAAAGTAGTAGTAGTAGTGGTAGTAGTAGTAGTGGTAGTAGTAGTAGTAGTAGTAGTAGTAGTAGTAGTAGTAGTAGTAGTAGTAGTAAGAGGAGCTTGATATTATTAACTTTATATTCTCGCCTTGAGTTTTATGCGCATGTTCATATGTCCATGTCCTACATCTCGCTATTTCCATTGGAGAACATCTCATCACCCGTAAAACAACTGCAAAGCTATTCGAGTTAACTATTGATCAGATAATAAGAAACATTTTTCCTTCTGAGAACCGGTAATCTCTGTATTTTAAAACACTAAATTCAGCCAGTAAACTTAGGAACATCTGTAATCCATTTAGTATCAAGTCTGGGAACTTCATAAGATATAGATTCTCAAAGTTTGATGTTCCTAAGGTACAACAAATGGTATCTGAGAAAGACTCTTCCGTGTACTATTCTATAGCATCGTTTCATTTTTTATATAGAAAATAATTCAGCAAGGTTAAATGCTTCCATTTACCATTAGACAACTTGTTTATGTACGAAGTTATCAAAAATGGGAAAAAAAAAAACAATCTGGGAAAATCAATAATAAAGTAATAAAAAGAAATAACCTTTCTTGACTTTTTTTGATCAAAGAGAATATTTTTTCTGTCTTTGTTTTTGTTTATGTGAAAACATGATCTTATCTCACAACATTTGACGATTTGAGCTTCATCGTGGATGTTACTTTCTGCTAAGATTCCTATCTTTTTTATGACCACTAATGCTAAGGAAAGTTCTGACACATATTTATGTAAGCTAATGGTATTCCTGCTTGACTGAATCAACTGGTAAAACTTTTAATCTGCTCTAAAATGTATTAATAGAATATTTGAAAAATACTCCTTTTTTTTTTTGGTTTGCTATTGAAAGAAAGAAACATTGATACAATCTTGTTATCTGCTTCCTATCATTCCTTTCTTTAACTTCAACAATGCAGTTAATATGTGTGTTAGAAGGTTCGTCGGTTTGACGAACAATGCATCAAAAGCCAACACTGTATTATCTCTTCTCCACTCATCACATATTTCTTTGCTAATGTGTTGATCTTAGACGTCCAGTATATCCTACATATCTCGTCGTTTGTTTATTGGTATGATCAGACATATTTGTTCAGAGAGATTACACAACTATAATTTCACTAACTCTGGCGTCTGATACTAACTTTTAAATAAATAGTCGAGTGATTGACAAGACAATATTTCAGTTTCTATTGCAGCTGGCTGAAATCAATCTTTACATACAAAACAAAAACGAAAAATAGAAAAAGAAACTACTACAGTAACTTGTTTAACTATAGATAGATGGACATATATTTGGAAGAATAGTGCAATCGTTTAAAAGTCTTCCAGCACTGATATGGTACATATTTAATCGACCCAGGAAGAATAAGGATACGAGATCTAAACAGAGGACGTTAAGGGACGTAATGAAAGACATTTTGTCCGAAGCATAGCTGATTCTAACATCTACTGCTCTTGTGCAATCAAAATAACGGTTTAAATAGTTTAAATTGTTGGTAATAATGATTTCATTTCATTTCCATTATTTATTTATGTTTGCGAAGAATCGCTGATTATCTTCTAAAATGGTTAAGATAACTAACAATTCGTCCACATATACTTCGTTGTTCACCTGTAAAAGACAAACCGTTGTCATAGAAAAAGTTTATGAAATCAAATTGATATCCGCAAGTACTTCGTCTTCGAATATTGGTGAAGAATATTTATTTTGTAAATGTATATTATCTTCATCTAGGAGAGAACCATGAAAAGATAACTTACTTGGAAATGGATGCGTGGCGTTCAATAATACAATAATATAAATAAAATATGT
>NC_068992.1:45538603-45539939 GCF_001194135.2 Octopus bimaculoides
CACTTACCCACCAATGCACAAGTCCAGTCCAGGTTGTTTATAGAAGACCAGCAGTTACCCATGCATACCAGCCTTCCCTCTCCTCGCCACCGATGTTATCCAAGTGAAAGATAGATACAGCTTGGCAAAAGCGACGTCACAACACATTTCTACAGATGAGTGGACTGGAGAGACATGAAGTAAAGTGCCTTGCTCAGGAACGAAACACAGCCCAGTCCGGTGATTGAACTCACAACCTCATGATCATAAGCTCGATGCTCTAACCACTGAATTATGCGCCATCATGCACACACACACACACACACACACACACACACAGCTTTCTGTTACATACAACACTTAAGATACAACCAATATAACTATCTTGTTTATAGACATAGTACACTGCAGTATACCACATTCTGATACACAGGGTTATATAAAGATTCAAAGAGACTCATCACTGTATTAGATTAAGTAATTGGTTAAAGGTGAACAGGAATTTACTGAATAGTTGTGCTTTCATAAACCATCCTCTTATTTTTTGAAATTATGTCTTAAGAGCACTTATATATTTAATAAATATTTATTGAACAAATATTTCATAAATTCAAGTTATAATTTATATTTATTTCACTTTGTTATGGTTTTCATCAGTGTTATATATGGTTATGTTTCAATAACAGCGCCATGTTTGAAGTATGCTCCAAGATTTTACTGCTTTCTCCATCGATTATTTGTAATACACTGAAGCAACGCAAGCAGTTCACTAATCTGATTTGCCCTTAAACAATAATCCTAATTAGCATTTATGATTTTATTTTAATAATTAGGTTCAGAAGTCGAGAGCTAATTTAAAGCTTGCTTTGTGAAAAGCCACGAAGTGTAAAGCAGTTAGATTCTTAATCAACCTTATTAGTATAGATCCTTAGGTTATGATATAATATAGCCAGTAGGTGAAGAGTAGAGCCGCCATTAACCTCATACTGCTTCATTCACAAAACACCAAGAAACAAACTATGTATTACATACAAAGACACACACTACAGCCAATATTCTACAACAAAATTAGGCTTACGAAAGAATTCCAGATAAAAGATGATTAGCTCTTCTGATGCTCTTCCAATTTTATATTCATTTAAAACGTCATGAATGACACAATCCGATTGTCGAAGAAAACTGCACTGAAATATATATTAAAAAAAGTAAATCAATACGAGAGAAAATACTCATAAAATTTCCACCGAAATGGCATACAGTATAATTACATAAAATTATCAACTGTTTAATAATCGGATCATGTTTATAGAAAAACATAGCCCCCAAGATATATATATATATATATGTATATATATAT
>NC_068992.1:45540250-45542940 GCF_001194135.2 Octopus bimaculoides
ATATATATATATATATATGTGTGTGTGTGTGTGTGTGTGTGTGTGTGTTTGGTTTATGAATTTGTGTTGCAAGACTCCATATGTGAAGTCGAGTGTTGAAACAGATACTGTTGTATTTCGGTATGGACATGCCTTTTTTGGCCAAATAAGCAGAGAAACTATACATTCCTTCTTTACTCGTTTATTACTATTCTTATTCTAACTCAAGTTCATTGTTCGGAAATTTTTTGTCACACGTCTGTGACCTCCTCAGCAAAACACACACATATAATATACATATAGTCATTCCATTAAACAAGAACCATACCCATAGCAACCCAAGTACTCCATGCAGATGAAGTTCCAAACAAATAGATGTGGTTCGCAGCGGAACCTGTCATTACTACATGAAGCATAATGCTATACGTCCAAGAGTAGTCGGATGATCCCTGCGCAAGCTACAACGACAATGTTGAAGTACACCACTGAAATGATGTAAATGCTCCCATTTCTGCCCCAAATTTTCAGGAAACTTTTCCGTGTTGGTATTTCTGAGTGAGACAGGGCATACTTTAGTGACACGTTCTTAAGCCTCTGTCAATCAGAAAATCAATCAGAAAGTCTGAACTTTTAGTTCAGTGGCAGGCATAGCTGACCACCAATTTTCCGATAAAGATATGGTATTAGTTTTGAACTGATGGATGTAAGAATACAAGCTGTATGTATTCAATAACTTGATAACATTCGATAATATTCAGTAACTTGTTACCTAAAAGGTCCTGCAGAATTTTAAGAATAAGTCCACATATATTAGGAAATACCACTTTAAACAAAGCATTACTAATGAAATCAACGCGGATATTTTAGAATATAGTACTATTTGCCATATGCAAGTACAAGACTATGTTTATTATTTCAAAAGTATTTACCGATTCTCTAAAAATGGAATTTTCTATTGCCTTCATTATCATTTCTTTCTTGCTGCTTCATTATTCAAAGTATCGTAATTTACACGTTATAAAATTTATATCCAACTTAAATTTTCAATCATAAAATTAAGGTATTTGCAAGTAAAATTAAATTGAAATTTCCAACAAATAATTATTTGACCAGTTTTGTTGCCAATTCGAGTAAATTCTAATACGCATTCGAATGGATAAAAAGAAAATGAAAAGAAATTTTACTTTAATATACACATAACCTCTCAGTTTCTTTCTCTCACCCTCTTTCCTTCTCACTTTTTATCTTTCCCTCTCTCTCTCTCCCACACGTGTATATATGTGTATATATGCATATGCTTATGTATATACGAGTGCATATGTGTATAAATATGAATGAATGTGCCCGTATATATGCTTTCATATACAGATACGCATATATGTATGCGTGCGTACATATACATATTACCGCATCTATACATAATATATGCATACATTACACACATACACACACACAGATATATATATATATATATATATATATACAATTACTGAATGCAATGATGTTTTATTATGCTCTTAGCATTTTCTCTTTCGTTTCAAAAAATCAAAATTGAGAAAATAAAAGAAATAAAATGTTTCCCTGCAATGTAATCCATAGACTTAAGTTTTCACTAACATGATTGAAAAGTAAAATTGGTGTAAATTTGGTGCTTTTAAATTTTTATTTCTCCCCATAACATCGCATAAAACACGTCCCGGCTTACATATGTCTTCATTTCAATCCTTCTAATACGCATGCTTAATTATTCTGAATTTTAGTTCTTTCGTTTGATACCAGGCTTATATTTACTTTGCAGTGGACGAAACTATTGATAATTCCAGCAACTAGAAGCTATTTATATTTTAGCCGAATAGCGATGCCATTGTTTATTTGTTTACTTTTTGTCATTATTTTCTATATATTTATTGATTTATTTTCTTTTTAATTGAGAGATTAATGGCTGTTAAGAATAAAACAATATGGCGTAGAAACAAAGACGATTGCAACATCACGCACAGAAGCACAGATGCATACAAGCAGACACAAGCAATGGGTATAAGACACACACATGAAGCTGCAAATAAACACACACACACACACACACACACACACACACACACACACACACACACACACACACACACACACACACACACACACACACACACACACTCACACACATACACACATATAATGTTATATTACATTCTAACCAATAAAAATATAGCTTCTAATCACGAGCTCCAATCTCTTCAATGCATTATATTGAGACGGAATGGTGAAAGTACGTCAACAAAAATACATGAAAAGCAAAAGAGAATGAAAGAAATGCAAAATAATAAATGTATATTTACGGATTAATTCTATGAATTGATAGAATCAAATTGGTCGTTCGATTTTAAAGGAAATCTTCTAAATAAATATTCCATTTTATTTGATTAAATCTTCTGATCCTGTAATATTCCTGTAAAATGGTTTTACACGTGACAATAATTAGACAAAACTACATCTCCCTTTTCGACACAATTGACATTCTTTTTCTCTCTCTCAATACTCTCACGCACACACACTCATACACACACATACACACATATATGTAAGTGTATATGTATAGATATATATATATATGTGTATGTATACACACACACACATATATATGTGTGTATATATATATATACATATATATATATGTATACATACATATATATATATGTATACATACGTATATA
>NC_068992.1:45543575-45544316 GCF_001194135.2 Octopus bimaculoides
TATGTTCATATTTTGTTATGTCACTGTAGTGTGTTGATGCCATGAAGCAGTCATAATTTATGTCTCATGCCAACGAAAGGAAATTGGAACTCACATATACACTTAGCAAGGAGATTCAAACAGATTACATGACAATAAATATAGAGACAGTGGTCGTGTTGAAGATGAGGACGAGGATAATATTGGTTTCTAATTTAGGATATAGGCTGCCAACGCTGAGGGATAGACATATGTTACTGCCACCGACCCCAGCTGACACGTTATTTTATTGATTGCGTTAAAGAGTAAATCTATTTTCGGCGTAATTTGAACTGAGAAAAGACAAAATCCGGAACAAACTCCCAAGGTACTTTTCTGCAATCTAGTGACTCTCTCAGCCCGCTCCCAGAAAGAAGGTCTGAAATTTTGGAGAAAGGATTAGTCGATTGTTGTGTAAAGATCAATGGTAGGATCGGCTGTAGAATACCATGGACGGTGAGGAACCGGCTCACACTTGGATTTAGTAAATCTGAGGGTTGGCAACTGAGTCAAGTAGCAGCAGACGTTGTACAGCATTGAACATGCCATACACACTTTTATTCCTTGTTATAAAACAATATGTACATACATAAATACATACATACATATTTAAATACACACACACACACATATATATTTACATATATATCTATATGTATGTATGTATGTAAGTATGTATGTATGTATGTATGTATCTATCTATCTATCTATCCATATATATAT
>NC_068992.1:45544494-45549225 GCF_001194135.2 Octopus bimaculoides
TATATATATATATATATATCTAATGCGTTATAAACGAATATGAAAACTCTCCACATAACCATATTGAAGGCTTTAGTTGTATGCACTCTATATTCACCATCATTGGGAGGTATTACGCTTCATCATTTAAGTTTCACCTCTTGAATCGTAACTGGTTTATAATAGACCAAATTTATAAAATATCTATAATTACCCCCATACTTGAATCAAATCCGTGCAAGCAATTTAGAATGAAGAAATAACTTAATATTTATTTCATTAGTCATGAATTTGTTAATAAATTCCTAAATACTGTCTCTAAACCTTCTTTCTATTTTTTGTGTTTTTCTCTGCAGCTATTTACCGATTGTCTTATTACTAACCATTTCTTCCATTTTGTTTTCTTCATTTGGTAGTTCTCTACTGGGATCTGGGAATACATTTTGATTAGGATAAATCTAATCTACTAATCAATACTTGTCGTCACGTACAGTATTAGCAGAGTAAAGGAAACGGTGTATTGTTGGCTGTAGAAGATGGGTTTCTAATAAAATAACGCAGTGACATATTCCGGTTCATCAGATTTTCTACTAACAGTGGAAGAAGATAGAAAAGTAAATTAGAAGCGAAATTTCTGGAGAAAAGTAACAGATAGCGAGTAGATTAGATGATAAATGAGGTCTGCAAATCAAATGAAAGCAGCACGCTGCATATTTCGAACTTTAAGGAAAATTACCTCAACTTCAAATAGTTTATATAATGTGAATATAAGAGATTCAGTTGAACATATATTTATGAATGTTAACCATACAAATACCTTCGTTATTTTCTTTTTATATATTTTCTTCTCTCTTCTCTCTCAGGATAGTCGCCTTGCTGAAGTGAGATTGCCTGCGTTTTCCAATAATCTCGAAAGTTATGCACGTGAGTGCTGAGTTTTCCACTACTTCTGCACAAATCGATTCTCAAATTGTCGTTAGGAAGTTTGCAGGTACCTTTATCGTATTAAAATATGAGGCTTTTGAAAATTCAGTATACGGGAATTTTAGCAGTAATGATCAATGAAGTACAAAAACAGCTGGTTTGTGAACTTGGAGTATCTCATTACATCAGCAGTGGATGATTGACAGACATTTCATTGGCTTTCAATGAAAGAGAACTGAGTTATCGCATTTGTATTCATGACCTACCTGTACGTTGTAGACTTCACTCTGCTCACGCACACACACACACACACATATACACACACACATGATTATATATAAGGATTAGTGAGTATACTGACGAAATTGAATGTTTAAATGGCATACCAGGATGCAAATAGCTTCATCGACTCAACTCTCTTGAACCTTATCCTTATTCTACAAAGTCCACTCTGAAATGTTGAACATTAAAAGCTCATTATTTTTCTAATCTGTAAGACTGAGAGCTGACAGAATCAGTAGCACGCCGGACAAAATGATTAGTGGGATTTCGTCCGTTTTTACGTTCGACTTTGCCTTACATCTTTTCGCAGTCGATGAAATAGGTACCAGGTGATGACTGTGGTTGATCTAATTTGCTTGCTCCCTTTCCCCAAAATTTCAGGCCTTGTGTCTATAATAGAAAGGCCTTTTTCCCCAATCTTTGACAACAACCATAAAAACATTTTTTCTAAACTACCATTGTGTATCAACAATATATTTTCATGCGAGATTCGAGCGAGAGATACAACCTTAAAGTCTACAATCCATCTCAAAATATATAGATGACTGAATGTCATTACGGCTTCTAATTTCATTAGGAAAATCATGGACCTCACAACATACCATTTCTCTTCACGTCTTTCCAACAAGGCAAATCAATACGAAACTGGAAAAACCGGGAAAGCAGTCAGTATCCCATTTCATGCTAGTATGTTGCTGCAGTCAACACATCTTCTTTACAACAACCTAATTAATTTATCATTCAGTAGAAACACTTAGTAAAATTAGCGATACAAATGTGAAACGGGTGACTGAATGTCTTGCTATATGGACTGTAATTTTACTAGTGTGATAGCTATCCACAAAAATGCAAATCTTAAATAGTCCTATTCATTTAATACCACTTAAATCAAAGAAAAGCGTTATCTCTGTAAATTACTGTGAATCAAGACAATGATTAGTTTCAAGTAAACTAGTGAAAATGTTAATGTGAAAGGACGAGAATAGAATAACTGAAGAGTAATCGCTGATATTACGGAAACGGAAACTGGTCCGGAGAATCAGATTTTCTGTAGTTTAGTATCACTAAACAAGTCAGGCATGTTATCGCAATTGTCTCATTGGCAGAGACTTCGCATTTATAACTGTCATAATTAACATGGAAAGTTATTTAAAGTATTTACTTTATTCAATCTCATTGTGTTCACGAACTATAATTTGAAAGGGAGGAAGCAGGTTGGTCGTGGAAACCGGACATAATACTTAGCAGACATTCAATGCGCAGTTTCTTTTCAATCTAAGCTTTCCTTAGTTGAATTTTATAGCTCACCACCATCGCCAGGTTTTATAAAACCTTTACAGTACGATCCTATATGATACTAGGGGCCGAATACAATTGAATGAATCCTTCCCTTACAAATGTGTAGTGATGCGTTATTGTTTAAAAGCATATTAATAGCGTTATTACAACCTAAATAATTTTGTTAAATTATCAAAAACAAAATCATACACAACAGTTTTAAAATGACATTTTTTGCCAGCCATCACCTCTGCATAATCTGAATATGTATACTATGATTCTTTTGAATAGAAGTAACTGTAAGTAAATCCAAGAGTGATCGATAAAGTATCTAGTCAGAAGATGGATTAAATATTTCAAAGTTAGTTTCGAACTGGCATATTTTCGTATCTGACTTCAAACAGACTACACGTTTTCTCTTAAGATATGATTCAAAAGTTAAGGATAATAAATTTATGCGTGGAATGTTATTGCTGGAAAGCCAGAGTTTTTCTAGTGAACCCATAAAACTTCCAGAAATATTACTCTTAGTGATAGAATTCAAAATGATAACGCAACGGTAAGAGACTTTTTTAAAAAGCGGATAATAATTCCTCCAAACTGAAATTATTTTCAACAAATGAATTTACCACATTAGGATAAAACCTGATGTTTCTCACTGGTAGAGTAACAACCAAGGATTCTTTCGGTTATAATTAGTCGAGTCTGCTTTGATTAATTGGCAACATTTCAATTTTCATAAAGAGAAAAATTATTTGCCTTTGCCACAAAATCAGAGGAAGATTGAAGTCCGTAAATAAGTTGTTAGTTTTGGGGGTTTATAAATAATTTCTTTATTTAATTCTTCACACACTCAAGATTTAATTCAACATGTTATACATAAAGTTGTCTGTTAAATTATTTATATACTCAACTGTGTTATACATCAAGCCGTTCTTTGAATGATTTTACATACGGCCTTTCAATGACTTGCACAATCAGCTGTAACTTTCATGTAGTATATATTAGACTGTTACGTCAGTTACTTATATACACTCTCTGTCATTATATTGATTTAGACACTCTTTGTTTGATGTTTGATACACGCCGTTAGAAAACAAACTACAGATTGCTAAATCAGATTTAAGCAATTTTCTACCATTCAGTAGCAAAACAACAACAACAACAAAAAAAAAAAGAAGGAAAGAAAATAGAATTCTTTGAAACAATTTTGAAGTTCGTATTTCCTTTACGTTTTACATCCAGGCATCTTTTAGGATTTCTGCTACAATACTTTCAGCACTCATATCGTAATATCATTTAAGAATTACTTAATTAACTTAGAAATTATTCTCCGAAAATTATATTATTTGCAAAACATATTTCATTGCAAATAATTGAGAATTCAGTATTATTCTAAGATGACAAGGAATAGTATTCTTATAGAATTAACTGATTAATACATAATCACGACTTGCTGTTCGCCCATTCTAGGTTTGTTTCTTCTTGCTTAACAACTCAAGTGTCATTCACACAATTAAATCAATTCGTTGTCACACCATTGGGAATATATTTATCAAGATTTATTAGTTATTAAATATATTGAAACTAATTGAACTGAAGTCTTGCACAAACGACTACCTTATCAGCTTTATTATTTTTGTTTTTGTTTTATCTAACGTAAGATATTAAGTTATTATCTAGCAAACAGATCAATTTTCTGTTCTTTAATCTGTATAATTTCATTATTTTTCTAACTCTTCCACGTATTTGCTTGCAGTCTTTGAATATGACTATAGGGAACTCCATTCATACCATATATAAATACAATACTTCGGTAAGTTATAAACATGCATTGGTACACTTAGACAACAGTACAAAAACACATTACATCAAAATATATGTGTAAAAGATAGATTTAATATCTGGCTCGACTTTAAGTCAATTCCTGATCCAGTTGTAAGGATCCGAATCAGGTTTTACGGTTTTTAGCTTCCTTACCATCATCCAGGAAGGTCCTGTAAATGATTATGAGCACTTCCTTTCCTCCTGAATAAGTAACAATACTAACAATAATATGTGTATGTGTAGTGTATGGCATTATACATGCACGGATGTATATATATGTGTGTGTGTTTGTGTGTGTGTGTGTGTGTGTGTGTGTGTGTGTGTGTGTGTGTGTCTGTATGTCCGTGCCCGCGCGCGTGAGTATGTAAATATATAAGTATGTATGTGCATATATATATACATACATACATACACATATATATATATATATATATATGTATG
>NC_068992.1:45549369-45550603 GCF_001194135.2 Octopus bimaculoides
TATATATATATATATATATATATATATTGTTAAATATATATATTTAACAAAATTTCCTTTATCTGACAGATTCAGGTATTTAAATAGGAAAAGCACCAAGGTAGAGTCGAGGATCGCGTACCGTTATACAGCCCGTCAGTCCACTCTCTGCCAAGTCCACTAAGATAACTTTCGTCGGCACCTACCCAAGCTGTCATGCAGTGGGAGTGGATCCTCTACCATGTGGTTGGCATGCAAATTTCTCACCGCGCGCCTACGTATACGCTTCTATGTACAAGTGTTTGTGTTGTTGGGTATTTTTTTGTGCAGATTTTGTTGCGATGTAGACGTTATTGCTACCAATATGAAAATTTGCTATTGTATATATATTGTCAATGTTATTGTAGTCAATGAAATTAAATCTCTGTATAACATATTTCTTATTTGTTGTTTATCAAGTATTTGTACGTAAGATAATAAAGGATAAATTCTGTCCAACTGAGAATAAACAATTACAACCTGCTTTACAATCTATATAAAAACAAAATCTGGCACATAGAGGCATTTAAAGACATATACATACTTGTACACAGAAACATACCTACTTATACAATGAAAATTAATTCTTAATAATTATCAATGATAAACATTAACTAACAAAACGTGACAATTCACAGCATGGAGTCAGGCATTTCTTTATTTCGAAGAGGTTGACTGACTGAAGTTTAACTGGAGTGGCTTGGAAAACAGCTTAATACGTCTATTCGACGACAGAACTAAAAGAAAACGCGAACACTTATAATATGAAATGGAAAATCATTGAGAATTTGAAATTATATGTAAACGGTAACTGAAGAAGTCACTCTTTACAGAAGAAAAAATATATGATTCTTAGAAATCTTCGGAATTCCTTTCGCCGCCTCATTATATAATTCGAAATGTTTGACCATCTTTGAAAATACTGCAATACTTATTACCATCAAATTAAATACCACCTCCGTACCATCCATATATTTAGTTCTTTTGTTAGAAATATATCAGTACAGAATACATATATTCATTAAATATATACGCTATTTTTGTGCGTCCTTAAGAATGTATAACTTATCAACAGACAACATAGCATTTAATAAATTCCCTGATGTCCTTATTCAAGTTATTCTCTCATTTCATCACATTTGATGTCATATATGTATGTATGTGTGCGTGTATGCATATATATATATATATATATATATATATATATATATATATA
>NC_068992.1:45550649-45552007 GCF_001194135.2 Octopus bimaculoides
ACGTACGTACGTACATACATACATACATACATACATACATATATGACATCAATACATACATACATACATGCATACATATATATATATATATATGTCTGTCTATATAGGGGTTGGACAAAATAACTTATTTCAATATGGGGTAGGATGGCGTTTGTCAGTAATTACAGCTTGAATTCTACGAGGTGTGGACTTGTACAAAGTTTGAATTGTTTCTAAAGAAAGTTTTGTCCATCCATCAGCTAAAACAGTCACCATTTCTTGTAGTTATGATGGTGGAGGATATCGACTCCTTACTTGTCTTTTTCTAAAATGTAGCATAAATGTTCGATAATATTGAGATCTGGGGACTGTGGTGGCCAGATTAGATGTTCAACTTCCCTAGAATGTTCCTCGTGCCATTCAGTAACAACTTTAGCTGTGTGAATTGGTGCATTATCATCCTGAAAGATTGCGTTTCCCTCCGGAAACAAGTCCGCAATCATAGGATGAATTTGATCAGATAAAATGATTAAATTGTCTTGACTACTAATTCTGCCATGAAGGAAAACCATTGAGCTGGCGGATTTCCAAGATATAGCCCTCCAGATCATCACAGATCCTCCTCCATATTTAACAGTTGGAAGAAAGCAGTGTGGGTCAAATGCTTCTTTTGGCTGTCTCCATACCTATACTCGGCCGTTGGTCGGATATAATGTAAAGGATGACTCGTCCGAGAAAATAACATCCTCCCACTGCTCTAGGGACCAATTCTGTTGGTTTTACTCCACTCTAAATGCTTTGCAAGGTTTGTTTTTGAAAGTAGTGGTTTTCTGATTGCAGCCCTCCCATAAAATCCGGCTTTGTGCAGCTCCAGCGAACAGATTTTGTGGAAATTGGATTATCGAGGTGGTCATTCCGCACTGCAGTAATTTTGGGAGCTGCACTTTTCTGATCATTTCTAACAATTCGCGTAAGAGTCCGACGTCCCTATCTGAAGGTGTTTGTTTCCTTCCGGATTTTTGTTTCGACGAGCAAGTTTTTTCCCTCTTTCTCAAAGGCTGTCATTACTTTCGAGACAGTACTTCTTGATACACCAAACATTTCGGCTGTTTTTGTTACGCTTGCGCCTGCCATACGAGCACCAACAATTTTGACTTCTTTGAAAGTTCGATAGATCTGTCGTTTTATTGAATATTAATTACCTTTTTCTGATGATATTTGAAAAGAGACAAAAAATTTAGCAAAATATAATAAGCAACACTAATAAGAAATAAACAAAAACATGAATAAACAAGCTTTTGACGGTTTATAGATATTTGAAAATTACGATGCTATGATGCTATGTGTTTCCATTATTTTGTCCAACCCCTGTATATATA
>NC_068992.1:45552963-45557209 GCF_001194135.2 Octopus bimaculoides
ACATTTATATATATATATATAAATAGATATATACATTTATATATATATATATATATAAATGTATGTATGTATGTATGTATGTATTTATATGTATATACATGAACCTATACAGAGTATATATATGTACACATATATACCTTAATTCAGATAGCATCTGTGAAGAACAATTATAGTATTAATGCCTGCGGTCATGTTTCCCGTCTTTAATTGCCATTTGGAAAACGGTAATCTTGACTTCCCTGGAGATTATTTCAGCGAAAGGCTCTTGAGAATTACACACCGTATTTTCCCTCTTTTTCTCTCTCACCCCTGTGCAATTCTGAATAACAATGACTCTTTTTACACAGCAATCTTGCTCTCACTGACCTACACCTCACTTTGATTGGCAGCAGTTCTTTCTACACCTTGACCCTCCCGACAAACACAAAACAGTTACTAAAAACACATTCATATAACGTCTATCAGAAACATGCACACTCAAATACGTATAATTAATACACCACAAAGCATGCTTATATGCGCGTGTGTGGCTGTGGAAGTGTATATGTATACATGTGCTTATACAGATATATAAACACACACATTTACTCACAGACATATTCATATGCACACGCTCAACTATAGATGTATATATATATATATATACACTCCATAAACACGTATAACTGTATAATAAATCGCCACCACAGATTAACACGCAAACACATAGGCACAGACGTCACATTCACAGATTTAGTCACACATGAAGTCCCACACTCGGAAACATACGCAGAAACATACACATACATTCATGCATACATACACAGGCACATATGTATCACAGAAACACAAGTAAACATCATAGCTCCCTACCACATATTTCACATATGCACACACACACGTTCGCATATACATGTACATATTGTCAGTACATACACAACGTCCAAACACAGATACAAAATTAAAAATATAAAGAAATCGAACATAAGTCCGTAGATCTGAATGAAAATCCTTCTTGTCACTGACAGCCAATCAATAGATTTCGAAAGGATTTTACTTACCAACCAATCAATATGCTTGTATTTAAACAATGTTTCCCGAAAACTGTCATTGTATCATGTTCTAGTTGTTGTTGTTGTTGTTGTGATTGTTGCTGTTGTTAAATCAACTGTATCGTGTACGGCCATGACGATAATTCTTAGAAATTATTTATTTATTTAGCTATTCATTTTCATATATAAGAAAAGTATTTTCATATATAGCTATAACAGCTTCCTTGTGAAATACTGAATATTTCACCATAGTATTACATTTTAGTACCGAAATATTATTATTTTTATTGTTGTTGTTGTTGTTGTTGTTGTTCTTCTTCTTCTTCTTCTTCTTCTTCTTCTTCTTCTTATTATTATTATTATTATTATTATTATTATTATTATTATTATTATTATTATTATTATTATTATTATTATTATTATTATTATTATTATTATTATTATTTCTTGTTTTACTTTTAGTCTGCACGTTTGTTACAGTCACTTGCCGAGACACACCCAGTATCCTGGGGCGAGTGAACGATAAGAGATTTTACAATATGACTGAAATCTTGGAAAGGGGGAGTAGTGAAATATTTTCATGTAATAGAACATACATGTAAATGGATACGGTTTTTTTAAGGCTGTGGGTAGTACTTGTCAGTACAATCCTTTGGATTTCTCTGAGACATGGTTCTCCTGGGATCTTATCAAGATGTTTATGATATCCCTTTTTTTTTTATCATACTTAGGGTACTTACAATAACAGGAACAGTTCTCGTTTTAAGATGCCACATCTTCTGTATTTCAGTTTCCTGGTCGTTATATTTATTTAATTTGTCAAATTCTTTGACAGATATATTTTTATCAGTGGGAACATTTATATCTATTAGTACACAAGTATTTTCTTGCTTGTCTTTAATAATTGTGTCTGGGGTTCGACATAAACCCACATGTCAGCAATGCTCGGGCACTGAACAATTGCATTCAGGACCGTCTCCTCGTCCTGTGCGCATCTCGGACATGCTCGGCTTGTGAAGTCTATCATGAACATGCAAAGCCCCTTGGTAGCACTGCCGGGCTAGAGATTTTTGGAAATTATCCATTGGTCCGGGCCCGAAAGTTCTCCGGAAAACGCGACTAGCTTATCTTCGACGCCCAAGATCTCCCCAAGAACGTCGTCGCACTTTTCCTCCACCGAACCTCTATAAAAGGCAAAAATGGACGTTCCACCTACCACACTATCTGATTGGCTGAGGGCTGTGTGCGCTAGAAGACATTCCACTTTCCAAAATCTCCCCTTCGGTCTCTGTTTTAACCAGGACGGCAGTCCGTTAAGGATACTAGCTGCGGAAATAGTGTCTGAAGAAAGGCAACCACAGCTGTTCACCGCTAAGAAGGCACTGGAAATATCGTAGCCTCAGTGCATGCCTCTGCATCATCAACCACGGCTTGCCCAGTCCACTACGCGGCGGATGCTTACAGCAGATAGACCGCCTGACCATCTGGACGCGTCCCTTCCTCAAGGAGCGTACAAATATACGCTCCAGCGAAATTAGACGGTGGCCAGGACAAAGCACGACGGTCAAACGATAGTAGATGACGAACGCGATATACACGTTAGCCACTTCTGCCCTACCTTTCTGGGACAGCTTTCTCTCGGCCCATATCCTGGTGAGAAAAGTCACCCTGCTCCTTCGTCCCAATTTTTGTCCATCTGGATGTCCAGACAGAATCAGACTCCGAGCAATTTAACCGCTCCGTCCGTCCGTCCGTCCGTCCAGCGCCCAACGACGCAATTGGCCGGTATGGACTTGCTTCCCCAGGTGCCGAGACACAAGCCCACTGATTTGTCCTGCTTAATTGTTGCTTCTGAAACCGCTTTGTAGTCCTTGAGAGCGGGGCCGAGCATTTCTGTGTTCATGACCTGACACCACAACGGTGACGTCGTCGGCACATGCCGACACGCATCTCCCACGTCCTAGGCCACGTGGGATGCCACTCAACGTAGAAGATACATGAGAGGGGACAACCTTGTCGGACCGAGCGCATGATGTTGAACGGCTCTGAGAGGTGACAGTTCACTCCGACCACTGAACAGATATTGCTGTGCATTGCAGCGATCCAGCCTCTGAATACAGTCCCGCAACCAGCTGCCTTGGGGACCACCACCGGGTATAGATGGTCGACCCTATCGAACGCTTTAGACTGATACAATTTGATCATGGCCTCATCCGGGCCAGGTTCTTTAGCCACATTTTCAATGATGTTTCACATTAGGTGGAGGTTGTTGTGGATGGATCCTTTCGGGATGGCACATGTCTGTACCTCCCCTACCAGATCCCCGACGACAAGCGCCAACCTCGTAGCTAATACCTTGCCCCAAATTTTGAACTTTGAATTCAGCAAATTTATAGGCCTAAAGCTGTAAAAACAATCCCACTTGTTCGGATGAGGGAAATCCCTTTAAGAGCAGAAAGAGGGAAATCCCGATAAGCATACAAAAATTGCGAGATTGTCCCAACAGGATTATCCTTAATTGGTTAGTCTCATGCTATTGTTTTTTCGCATTATAGTTATTTTCTATGGCTTTTTAAATGTAACCAAGTCTGTATAAAGCCCGTTCGTATAGATAAATCGTCCCATTAATGTCTGTCGTTTTTTGCACTTGTGGCAAATATAACAATTTTAATTTTTATTTTTATTCTCGTTCATATTTTGTTATTATTATTGTTTTCGTAATTGTCTTTGTTCTTGTCGTTGTTGTTGCTTTCTCCGCTGATTGTTAGCTGTAATCATCAACCGGCTCCGTAGCTTCGTTGCTCGTCATTCGCCTATGGCATTCGTTCTACGCTCTGAAGAAAGCGGAGACGCCGAAAGACCATTTCAAACACGTAATATATTCTCTGATAGAAATGGAAATTACAAGGAAATTGCTATGAAATCTCTTTCATGATCTTTGGATTCGTCGGAGGAAATTGTAAGATTCCTCACGGCACTACTGGCCAAATGAAGAGAGTATTCTTGCAACCACATACGCAGAGAACGGTATACACGCTGTCATACACATGTATGTATGTATGCATGTATGTATGTATGTATGTATGTATGTATGTATGTATGTATGTTTGTATATATATATATATATACATGTTTATATATGTATATGTATAAATAATATATAATATATATATACATATTTATATATATGCATGTGTATATATATGTGTGTATAT
>NC_068992.1:45557452-45561195 GCF_001194135.2 Octopus bimaculoides
ATACATACATATATATATGTATATATATATATATATATATGTGTGTGTGTGTGTGTGTGTGTGTGTGTGTGCAGTTATACTTACATATATGCATACCCACATACTCAGGCATATACAATCACAATAAATTTAGGTATATGTGTATGTGTATAGACATGTGCATCTATTTATCTCTCCTTTTCTCTCTCTCTATCTCTGTATCAACATACACACACATACACATATATGTATATATATATAGAGAGAGAAAGAGAGAGAAAGAGAAAATTAGATAGATATAGATTCATATATATCTCCATATATATTTATAGATATACCTTAGTAGATGTGTATGTATGCTGGGACAGGTGTCCGTGTTTCGGTGTGTCTGTGTACTCACAGACTCGCAGTTACATATGTATGCGAACGTTCTATATCACTCTTCGCAATTATGACATTCATAATATAGATGTAAGTGTTGCTTATTTTGATCGTAAGGGTAAATAACATTATTAGCTCTGTATGAAAGATATTGGAAGTGCAGTATAAACAATATTGCAAACCCAGTGCAAAAGATGTTGCAGACTCAGGCTAATAATATTGAGATAACAGTAACCTACTGACTAACTGCAGTGAAAATTCAGTGAAAGGGGACTATCATATTCCTGTCTCTCTGTTTGTCTGTCTGTCTGTTTTTCTGTTTATCGGTATATTCACATATATACAAATATATATACACATACCATGGGCTTCTTTCAGTTTTCGTCTGCTGTATCTACTCAATCCTTTGGTCGGTCCGGAACTATAGTAGACATTACTTGCCCAAGGTACCACGTGCTGAGACTGTACTCGGAACTCTGTTATTGAGAGGCAACATTTGTACAACGCACCCATACCTGCGCTTATTTCTGATGTTGATGATTTCTTGCTGAAGATTCCTTGCCGATGTTTCCTTTGTTCCTTTCCATAGGAATGAGCCATTCGTCTGAGCAGTGAAGAGCCTCTAATTTTCTTGTCAATAGATAACTGATCCTGTTATCAGCTGCTTGAGTTCGATACCGAGAGAGTTAAATTTCTGTATTTAGGTGACATCACACTATGGTATATCTCAAAAAGTCTTTTTTTTAAGATTCTTGTGGAATATAGGACGACAGTTTTCCGCATGAGTCAAATCTATTATTCTCCAGCCTCTTAGCATTTTGGGTTTTGTGCCGGATACACCAATAACCAGTAAACTGAATGGTTATCAATATCATGTCCGCAACCGCACTGAGCACCTTGTCAAAACGCCATTGGTAGCAAACATCGTCGAAGGCAATGGAGCAGCTGCTGAGATGTTGAAGAGGCTCTCTTTTAGTAGACAAGGGACTGGTTGGTGTTTCTCTCATGACCCATATGCAAAGCTTTGTCTCGTGTCAGTCCGCAAGCGATCTGATCAGTTAATGTTCTTGACACTACAAACTCCGCTAACAGATCACTGAATGCGAGTGGTAAGCGTTGACTAACCAGTACAGAACGATGTTGCTTTGCCTTCTTGGAAAGCCAAGGCACTTCTTTAAAAACTCTGGAGATCTTTCTCTCCCGGGTTTCCACGGTTGACATGCTGACATCGTATGATGGCAGGGGCCACAACATCCTTAGCAGGGCAGCATGCTTATATAACTAAGCTTTAAAGCGACCGAGCTCTCGAGAACCGCCAACGTTCATTAGGTTGTTCTCCAGTTTTTGTTGGCTTTGTGAGTGGAAACTGTGTCAATCACGTTACTCTCAATGAGTTTCCTCAGGCTCTTGAGTGATTGCTTACTCACGGTTTGGATGGTGGTGCTGGACGAGGTAAAGCAAAATTTACTCCACGGATTTCTCATTTAAGGCATCTGGGATAAAGACATGCATCACCCCACCTGCATATAAAATGCTCACATGCGCACAGTTAAACAATAATAAATAAAACTCGAAGTGAGGTATATCCATTACACAAGTGCAAGTTTACATATACGCACACACATAGAAATATACACATGCATTTACCCTTCAACCCAGGTGACCACAATCCTGTCAGTAATCGCTTGAATTCCAAAAGGAAAAGGAAATTGAATCCCAATGCAAAACGTCATATATTCACTTTTATGCATTATGATTACTACATTTTCTAAACACAGTTCGACATACGGGCCGTTTATATATGTTTCGTATACCTCCTCCACAAAGTAATACAATCATTTAAACACACTTACACAATAATAACACCTTAATTGTGATGGTGATGTGGCTGAAGTATATATGTTAAGGCAGTATTGAGTAAAATACATTTGGTAAACCTGCAGCGAAGATCTATGCGATCCAGTTAACGATATAGTGACAGCTTCCGGTAACACAACCGCTGCCACTGGAAGACATCAGCAAATGATATTTAATCTAGTTCGGCCACGTTACTTACAATATCACATTATTTTCATATACATTTGTCAGGTCCAATATTACTGTTGTGGATGTTGGTGATGATAGTTGTGGCAGTAGCGGTGGTTTTATTAATGTTTAGTTAGTGATCAGTGTGGTTGTAGTGTACTGGTTGTAATAGTGTTGGTGGAGGTTAGAGTAGTGGTGGTGGTGCCTGTGAAGATGCATGTAGTGGTGTTGTGTAGTGTGATATCTGTAGTAGCGTTGGAAGCGATGGTGGAGGTAGGGGTGGGTGTGGCGGTCGTGTGGTGGCAGTGATAGTACAGTCATCGAGTAGTCTCATGGAAACAGACATCTCATAGTTTTCTCCTGTTCATGGAACCTAAGAAACTTTATCAAGCATTTCACTTACTAAGATGACCGAGGATTTGATATGAGGGTGGTTTATTTCTGATAGGGATCGATATTATTACTTTTGGTGCGTTCAGCACAACGAAGTCCCAGTGGTGGGTGTAAAGATAGCGATAAAAAGAATGAAAAAGGAATTAAGTGGAACACAAATCAACCATTTTTTTTAATTTTTAAGGCTGGTACATATTCTATTGGTGTCTTTTGGTGAACAGCTAGAAAACACACACACACATACACATATACATAAACGTGTCTTTTGCTCCCCAATCTCTCAGAATACATATATATTACCTTGAAGGGACAAAACACAGCATAGAAGAGTGTCCAGGCGAACACTGGCGGAAGCTGAAATAGGAGAAAGGCTCGTTAATGCTCTACCGACATGCTCAAGCAGAACATAGAGGCCCGGTTAATAAAATAGAGGTTAAGGTATTATCAACGCATAAAACTGACACGAAACTTAGACATATTACAGAGACTATATACATAGCAATAGACAGAACGAGCCTCAACAGCAAATACGAATGGAACAGTAACACCCACGTTGGTTATTTAGATGCCAATTTTGACTTATCTACTGGCGATGTACTATAACGATGATTATTTACATGCCAATTTTGATTTATCTACTGGCGATCGTTCAATTTTGACTTATCTACTGGCGATGTACTATAACGTCGATTATTTAGATGCCAATTTTGACTTATCTACTGGTGATGTACTACAACGTCGATTATTTAGATGCCAATTTTGATTTATCTACTGGCGATGTACTATAACGTCGATTATTTAGATGCCAATTTTGACTTATTTACTGGCGATGTACTACAACGTCGATTATTTAGATGCCAATTTTGATTTATCTACTGGTGATGTACTACAACGTCGATTATTTAGATGCCAATTTTGATTTATCTACTGGTGATGTACTACAACGTCGATTATTTAGATGCCAA
>NC_068992.1:45569816-45577316 GCF_001194135.2 Octopus bimaculoides
ACTGTCCTCCCCTCTTTTTACACGAGAACATTACTGTGATACACGATCCCTATTGATCGCTTTTTTTTTCTCTCGGTCCCTTTTGATCGAACTCCCCCCTTTTTTCCTTCCTACGATCCCTTTTGATCGACACCCACCCCTACTTTTTTTTTCTTCCTTCCCCCTCCCAAAAAGAAAAGCTCTACATTGTATTCGTCCCATCTTTGTTGAGCCCTGTGTGGCTAATAAAAGAAATGTATCTATCCATCCATCCATCCATCCATCCATCCATCCATCCATCTATCTATCTATCTATCTATCTATCTATCTATCTATCTATCTACGCACACACACACATATATATACGAGTGGGTGGACAAACATATGCATATATATTTGTGTGTGTGTGTATACGTACTCACACATATGCGCATGTATGTATACGTACCTTTATATTCACGTGTAAAAATATTATATAACTTTATACGTAAATTGCGTAATATCTGTTGATATATATATAAACGTATATACCTATAGATATTTACATATCTATCTATCTATATGTATCTATTTATATGTGTGCGTGCATGTGTGTGTGTAAATAAATATAGATACATACGTGTGTATATATATGCTTTTGCGTCTGTATGTTTACGTGTGTGGCTACATGCACTGTAAAATTCTCTATTCCTCCAGTCATTTATCATTGCGCAGGTTGCTAGTCTTTGCTTAATATCTTTAAATTCAATTGTATATTTTAGCAGCGAATCAGAAGCCCACATGTTTATTGCAATTGTCATGCATCTGATGTCTTTTGACAGCAGTAACTAGTGAATGCATCATTTATATTCATTAACATTATGTCTATCGCACACACCACTGGGGGTGAATGTTTATAGACGAACAAAAGATAATGTTAATAATGGGCTACATTTCGAATAGAATTTCAAAAACTAATGTAATTTAAACATGAATCCCCGCCGTATTCGTGAATAGATGAAGCAGTGGATCGTATGATTTTACAGACGTTTGGCTGTGTTCGTGGTGAAACACTTTAATTCTAAATTGATAACATCCACATTAGTCTCATATAATTGGCAAGCAGAGGTAGAGTTTATGATGCTAAAACAGTGTGAGACACGTATATGTCATGACAAATAATTCCTTCAGTTAATAATACTCCCATACACTCACATTTATATATGTTGTCATTATTATTATTATTAATTATTAACATCATCGTCGTCGTCGTCATCATCATTATTGTAATCACAACTAATATTAGTAGTAAAGTATTTCATTGGAGCAAAGTTTCGCGACTTGGTCGTGTTTCGCTTCTTCGTCATTCTGTTTGCATCGAATGGATCTAGTTCTTAAGCAATCTCAACGGGCTAAAACCGTCCGAAACCTTTAGTCTGGTCACAAAAAGAGAAGAAAAAAAGGTAATATTCTATATCCTTTGTTCATACGATTATACAAGAATGTTTACATGTGTATTTATGTGTACATATGTACGCATAGATGCGAGAGTGTGTGCGTGTGTGTGTCTGTCTGTATGTATATACATAAACATACATACATACACACATATATACATACATACATACCTACATATATTCCTGGATTCTTTTGTTGCGAGTTTCAAACTTTGAGACGATTGTGCAGATTCTTCTTGCTAGATTAAATGGAATATTATTCTTCGTGTATTTCGGATGGCATGAGAATAACAGAAGGTATTGTTTAGTATCTGTTTGTTTGTAATAACTGTCTGTTTCAATGTTTTTATCTCTTTTGATGATTAGTATGTCCAGGAATGGTGTAGTTTTACTGTATTTCAAGGTGAAGTTAATAAGGCTTTTGTAATCGGTAAGTTGTTTTATTGTGTGCGTCCACAGTATTAGGCAGTCAACTAGGTAACATTTCCAATTTTCTAGTAGATATTCAGATTGTTCATATATCTGGAACTCTATACATGACATGACTAGGTTGGCGCAACTTGTGACTTCGATGGCAATATTTACAAACAGATATCTAGAAATGCGACGGGGACAAAAGTTGCTCCGACTCCAGGAATCAAAACAAATACTACTTAAAAACAATATCCATTAATGTTAATAGAGAACGGGATAGAACGTGCCAAAGCGATAGATATCCACGTACTGCTAAAAATGTAAAACGCTCCAGGTACATCCAATACTCTACATTATTATAATACACAACCCAAGAAACGCAATGTTTTACAATGTTATCCACCAGAACATCCCACTACAAAGACAAGACGCAAGAATAAAACAAGCATACGAAATGTACAGAATAATCAAGAGTAAAAGACAATCAAAGTCTCTCAAAAAATTCCTCACCAGCACTAAATCACCTTCCATACACATATGGGCATATACATGTATTTACATATACACCCCACATCCACCGCCCCTACCCACTTCCCTCAACTACACGACCGATATCTTGTCCACCACGTGGTCGATTTCCTGTTCACCACGTGGTATTTCCATCTATCTCATGCCGCTAAAATAATATAATATCGTCGTGTAGAGAATTGCTTAAATGGAAATTTATGCATTGTGCACTGCAATACGAGTTCTCGATCACGAAGCTGCCATGTGTTTGTTTAAATAAGTCTCTTTTTCAATAGCTGTGACTCGACCCAGTTGAATGGCATTTAGAAAACTGAAAATAAATGGAAATTAGGCGGTTGGAAGGCAGCTGTAATTGAAGGGTCCATCTACATTACATTCTGTCACGTTGATTGTCTTTGGATATTAATTTAAGAGTAAAATGTTTGTGAAATACTCAGCTAGTTGCAGTTTAATTTCAACGTTTAGGTCATTCTATCGATCAAACCATTGGAGCTGTCTTGAAATCACGCAGATCCCGATCTGTTGTGTGAATATGTATGTGTGCGCGTATGTACATGTACTACTTGCAAAGTGCATCATTCTTTTCATTATTTGTTGACTGAAGATCAACAGGATTGCAATAACTTCCGTCTGTGATACATCCCCTATCTATATAAGACGAGCCATATTGATATTAACAATGAATGTCCACCAATCCTTTGGTCAGCATCGTTGATGTAGTTTTGCCTCTGTCATTCATCATACCATGCTAGACTCCGATGCAGCTACGCAAATATTATTTTTGTTAACATATTTACCGAGGATGTATTTTCACTCTCATTTTCATTGTTTCCCTTCTTTAATTATAATGGCACGCTCTCAGCTGCCCTCTGCATCCTTATAATCAATTCGACTGCGGGCGGCTCTACTGGGTTATCGCCTTGAAGGGTCTCGTCGAACACAGTGATTACCGAAAGTTATTATTCCGTAACTTCTTTCTTCAGTCCGTTATATCATTTATATTCTGCTAGATATGCGACACACTGCCCTTTTACATTCTTGTATATGCCAATTATAAATATTATTACTTGTTTCACAAAATCTACCAACCTACTAACTTAGCTATGAGATACAATTCAGTAATACCTGTTTATAACAGTTATATCACTGGGGTTACCTATATAGATTTAGATGAGGAAATCCATTCGTTACCCCTTTCGTTCTATCATCGTAAGTAGTTCGTAACACTATCTAACAGTGTTCTGCCAATGTGTAGTATCTGCGACGATCTGGGTAGAAATAGTGTCGCAAGGGGTGACAGAAACAATTCAATGATAATACCAATAAACGAACCTATAACATTTCGGTTAGCATCTCAATCAACAAAATCATAACCTGCTTAACCAGTAAGGATGTAGTTAATGTATAATCCTGTACATATCTGTATAATATCTATAAAATCAACATTGACATTGTTAATTCCTACAGGTATGTGATATTCGTCTCATGTTTCCATGCAGGGATTGTTCTGTCAGCATTTCCTCCTTAGATAATTACTGAACACCTATAAACTGTGTGTTTCAGATTCGTATTATCTACCTCACAATCATTTAGAAAATAAAGGGTGACAAGCTAGTTCACATCTATAGTCAATGTCTGAATGGCAGTGTTTATCCAATCAGCATTTTATAAACTGCCGAGATTTTCAAACTGAAATTTAAAACTTTTTGTACATGAGGATCAAACAACTGTTTTGTTTTTGGAAGCAATATTTACAACCTGCTATGCCTGTACAATCAATATTTATAGACGAACAAGTGCGATCCGTCTGCTGCTATTCAATTAACAAATATAAACTGTTGTATCTTTCTAGTCAACATATTATAAACTGTTTTATCTATCCAATCGATATGGATATACTGCGACTAACTAAGTTATATCCACATGCGTTATATGATGTATTCATTCTCAAACTGATATGGTATATCTCACGGTTATGTGATGTACTGTATTTAGAATGTACGATACTTGTATTTTTAGTGAATAGTCACAATGTCTCTGGTGGTCGTCAGTATAAGTTCAGAGAATATTTCCATAATGTAAAATTGTCTAACACAATATACTGGCTATATACGTGTGTGCCTGTGTGTGTGTGTGCGGGGGCGGGGTATACACACACACATGCACACATATATATGGCCAACAAATACCAAGTGTCTGAAGTAATCGATAAAATACAGGCTGTGCAGAATTTAGAATACTGCGAACTGTATTTATAATAATCTACTGTGTGTCTAGTCAGGTTAGCATCTCTCTACACACCATGTCTGTCAGCCTCTACTGCTGAGAGTGAGTGTGTATGTATTTGAGTGTGCGTGAGAGAGGGAGAGAGAGACTCTTACTCTTACCGTAAACACTACTTATTCTTTGATTGCTTGCAAAATAAACGTAATCAGCATCTTAAAAATATAGGTCATTGATTTCTACCTCTGCGCTCCTAAATACATTGGTAATTGATTACAAGTTAAAAGGTAAATATTTATTGGCGATTTTGCCTGAAACAAATTTCGAAAATTAGGGTTCCTGGCTTTCTGTGAAATAAAATAAATGAGTTCACAGCGTGATCAATTTGGTAGAAAATCATATCGCAAACACGTAGTGAGAATATAATCTATACTTGCCTGCGAAATAATAGTGATGTCTATTAACTAAAATTTTGTATCTAATACATTGAGAGTTCAAGGAAATCAGTTAGACGGAATATGCTCTGTAAAGAGGTGATGATAAATAGCCATTTGGATGATTTCTGGTTCTTACATATAGTTATCTATTGTGTTTCCTATTTCCAGCTGTTCCCATTGATTACATTAACAATGGTAAAGAAAGAATATCTCCTCCTATTTTATTGAAGCAATTTTCTTAATTTGTCATCTTAAAATATTCGTAGCTAGAGGCCTAAACACTTATACTTTAACTAAATCAATGGATAAAGAAAAATTGGTTGCAATAGATTCTTAATTGATTCCCTACGATGGCAGAATGCTAAGAATGATTCAGATAAAATGAAAGTTCTTTACATTGGCCTCCACAGGAAGAACTTGGCACTATTTACGGACATGATTCATAACATGCCATTGAAGATTTAAAATAAAAACGATTAAGTGGGATGAATATTTAACCCTTATGCTAATGTCAAGGTCATTAACCACTAACCTGGAATCGATTTAATAACAAACGGGAATATAAAGATTGTCATCTGTATTTGTCACTGATGAATACCTTGTCCGCCAGATTGACTCGACTGTAGAAACAACTAAACTGATTTCTTCCTAAAGAGGATGAAAAGGCGACAGTGAGGAAAAGGATAAAAACCTGTATGTTTGATTACTTTGTTATGGATATTTACTGTTTAAGTGAATGAAATAAACTACGAATGGGAACTAAAAGTTTCTATGAGTGCACTCCACTGGCACTTCATATTTACTTACCGTATTAAGCAACAGATAGTATTGGTTCATATACACGTCGTGTTTTATTTTGAGAAAAGTAAGTTCTGAATTAAATACCCTACTCTTTGTTTTATTTTTAAAGCAGATTTATACGCTATTATACCGTAAATTTATTTTCTATATCCTCCCTTCAGAAGTATAAAATATAAGTACCAGTAATACATTAAAGACTTTCAAGAAACTACAAGCATCATATAAATCATTTCAAAATGGATTTAAATATGATGAGATTACTAATTCATATATGGCGTTGTGTTGTGTTCCATTAATCAATGTGTAGGTTACTAATGAAACAACATGTCGATATGATTTCAGTTGCCGGTAAACAAATACTAGAATTTGGCTGATGAGTCTCTTGTCTAGGGATGGCATGCAGTCACATTGCTACTGATACTAACTGCCATAGTTTCACAGCAAGGTAAGAGCACTATTTCTCGAGGAAGGTTGGTTCGGAATGAAGAAAGCTACAACAGAGATAGCTACAGCAGCGAAGATAAGCTGAATGAAGTAGTATTTAATAATAGGCCGTAACCGGAATCCTTCTGTAGACGAAGGCTAATTCAGTCCTTGTTGCTCCAAGTAGGTGAAGCGTACAGTCTGAGGTGTGAACTGCTTTTAAATACAAAGAGGGTCTCAAACAATGGCTTTGGTTACCATAAGAACTTGTAGCATCTTAAGCTCTTGCAGATTTTCGTTGTGGCTAGGCGTATCTTATGCTTATTTCAAGTCATCATCTTGTTTTTCGTTTCTTTAAGTATAGACTCTCTGTTCCGAACAATAAATACTAAGGAAAAAAAATATTAGTTCGCAATATACATTAAATAGATATTTCGTTTAAATTACCTCGTTAACTTTCTCACAACCCCCAGAGAAAATATCTTGTTATTGGAGCCACTGAAAGATATACACTAAATATAAATACAATTGACACTATGTCATTATATATGCGTTTAAGTATCTTAATATGTGTATGCATTATATGATAACGATAAGTTACGAATGTCTATCAATCTCTCTAAACAGAATGTCTCAGACTAAGCTTAGTTATTGTTTATATCTCATTTTTTCAGGAACAGCTTGATGTATATGGGAAGATTGAACGACGTTGGAAAACATAAGGATTAAAGTTGTAGCTGAGAACAATTTAGCTGACAGGGTGGACAGGAATCCGTCTGAATAATGGAAGACAGTTACCAGTAACATGATATTTTGCACCAGGTATCAGAATGCCGACATCATGACTACTGCTCAATGGTCTGTGAACATTGTAAAGGCTGTAAGACGTGACATGGACACCTACAACAAAATTACGGAGCTGTGGGTTGCAGGAAGGAACAAAGCAGGTGGTCTGACAGCGCCCGTACGCCGTGATTCATTACCAAATCTTTGAACATAGCAGTGTGAATTTAGTCCTAAACTCAATTCAGACGCAATTTAAAAGTGCGAAAGAATATTGTAAATGTAAAGCTACTGAAGATTACTATGTGTGGGGTGAAGTTGAGAAAGACAACAACGGCTCTGCCTACAGTGGCATGTCGGAGATAGTGGCCAAGTTAAAGGAAGAATTTGAAGATGTTCCCAAAGACGTAGTGAGGAAGGCATGTATCACTTTCCGAAGCCGTAGTAGAAGCTAAGGGCGGCTGCTTTGAGTAATA
>NC_068992.1:45578661-45582369 GCF_001194135.2 Octopus bimaculoides
TATATATATATATATGTGTGTACGGTTTAGCATCTGAAGTGATGTGAATACCCAAGTTGCATGCTGTTCATAACTATAGAACAAGGCAAAATGCAATAATATTTTCTTGACATGCGCAGTGATAGATATTTACATTTACCACATCTGAAAACCACATTTTGAAACTTTCCAATATATACGTTTAAATTATACTATGACCATTTACAAACTCGAAATAGTAGATGGAAAAACAATTGATGTCTGCATTATATAAGCAAACTACAGTGGTTACATTTTCCGAAAGTGACTGCTACAAAAATCTTTCCTGATCAATTATATTTATTAATACAAATCAATGAATCACAATAGCTGATTATCAATAGATCGTGAAACAATTACTCACCATAATTCTCTGGTCAAGTTACACAATTGATAATTGTTTATATTTTGAAAATATTAATTACATTAAGTATGCTAACTGCTTCTCAATTCAAATTTTTAATTGATTTTTTCCGTTTCTTCATAAGTTAATAATAGAGATGAGTTGAGTACAACTAATTTAGCACAAAGTAATAGAATAGGTTACGAAAATATTATTCTGTGTGATCATTTATTATTCCTTATTTACGCACACGATCAGAGGTGATGTATGAAATTGTGACATTAATAACTTCTTTAAATACAATAAGACTATAAAGGAAGTGATTTTGTTTCAACCAAGTTCTGAAATAGAGAACCCGATGGAATATCTATGTAGGCGATGAGTCTGCTAGAAAAAGCAGTTAAAACACACTCTAAATATATTTTGTCTTACAAATCATACATCCATTAACAGAGTTGTAGAAAGCTCTCTCAAAATTATAATGTGATAAATATAGTTACACTGGATGGGTTTGCTACAACGCTCTTAATTAAATACAAGTTGGATTAAAAATGATTTGGCGTGAAACAACAACTACGATGATGACAGCCGCAACCGTTTTGCTCCTTTGATATGTTTATCCAAACCAGTAAAACTAAATAGAACCTTAACAGCACGAAAGATCGGTTTTCAAATACATCCACTTAATAATTGTTGAACATCGCTAGAATATTACCTAAACATTTCCACTTACAATTTGACTTTTAAACTCTGATGAGTTTCGAAATATGTACATATATACAGAAATATGGCTTAAACTATTGCACTGGATAATGAACTCAGAACTAAACGGGCGTTGTCCTAATTATTAAATATACATATATGTAACTCATACCATGTTTTGAGTACTAAATGTAAAAGAAATCGACTTCTACAGAACCTATTTGAACAGAAATAATGTATAAAAGCTGTTTGTCATTGTCTGTCTGTCTCTGTTTGTCTGTCTGTCTGTCTGTCTCTCCATCTGAATGTGTGTGTGTGTGTGTGTCGCTCGCTCTTCCCCTGTCTTCGTGTATGTATATATATATATATATATATATATATATATATTAGAGAGAGAGAGAGAGAGAGAGAGAGAGAGAGAGAGAGAGAGAGAGAGAGAGAGAGAGAGAGCGAGAGAGTGAGGTAGCAAGAGAGAGAGGGATAGAGAGAGATACACGCATATACGTATTTTTGTATATGCATGTAGGAAGGCATGTATACATGTGTGTACGTGCATCTTTTCCTGTATTAATAATCACAGCGCAGTAAGTGAAATGCGCACATGAAGTATATTAGTTGCTTTCTAATTTCGCCAGCATAGTTGACATTCAGTGATCAGGTGCAATATATTGTGTAATTACTAATGTTAGGCTGATTACTATTTCAACTCATACAGGATATATAAGTCATATTTCAGATTAAGATTTCGTGTGAACACAATGATCGCTATAACAACGATATCACCAAGTACAACCACAATAACTACTGCAACATGAACAACAACAATAACAATTATAAAAATAACAGTTGTCCAAACAAATTTTTGTACAGACCAGCATATCCGAATCTACAAAGTTTAGTGTAATACGTGGATATGAAATAGTATACTGACAAACGAATGTTATAGAAAGGTGAGATAAAAGTAATTTTGTTTGTAAGAATCATTGTATGAAAGAATAAACGTGTTTGTAGCAAGCGAATATGAATATAATATACATTTACAACACTGTTCGTATTTCATGCTAGGTTTAACTGGTACGTGTCTCATCATTTCATTAATACCGAGTTGATGTGTGTTCAATATTCCTTTGTAGAAACAGATGAAATAACTGTTTCTTTGATGAAGATCATCAGCTGCCTTCTAATGTACCTTATCTCATCTAACGTTATCATTTGCACTGATTCCACTACGAAGAGTTATGAAGTACTTATTCGTTTAAACAATGAATAACGTTTTCCAGAGCTGTGCGTCGAAGTCTGGAATGAAGTTATGAATCACCGTCGCAGAATTTCATGCACTTAACTACTGCATGACTTAATTTCTATGAGGTCGTTCAGCTGTTTTACATAGTTGCCAAATCTCCTTCAAATCATACCATATGCTCTTAAATGGGGCACTGCATACTAAAACATATATTCCAAGATAAACATGACATGTTCATGGTTCGAATATCTTTTGCTCATAGGATAGCTGGCAATAGGGTCGGTTTGAGGGTTGCGCAGCAACAACAGTCAATATGTTTTTGTGAATGCCATAGGACCATTGTGTAACCATTCAACCTGTTACAAATAACAACCAAAACACTCTCAAAAGAAATGCTACCAATTTTAAGTAAGTGGAACACAAAATATCAGCCTTAATAAAAACAAAAATTGGTGTTTTTTCGATGGGAATGAAGCACAAATTATAGTCTTTATGGTGAAAGGGGTCAATGGCCACATCAATATTATGATTGAGAAATGAGAGGTCACCGATCCTAATACTGGCGTCGGCAGAACGCCGCTTAAAGAGTTTATAGGACGGCTTCAGAATTATGGAATTGATTTGGGATTTGTTGTTTGTTTTGTAAAGTTCAATTTTTCTTCTAAAAAAATAATCACACATTAATAGATTAATGGCGTCCCCAGTTTTGTCTTTCCTCCTCCAACAGTGGGGGAACTAGACATAAGCCCCCACCCAGCAGAATATTAGTTCATTACAATTTCTGAAATATTAGGCGTCGTACATTAGTATTGAGATTACTTTACCTGATTTGTTGATATAATATTTAGTACCATGATCTCTGACGCCATCTTTTCGCTGTCACATGACCAAACTAATTTAGTCATTATGAACACGTGACTGTATTATAAGGAAGCCCTATTAAACATACGTCTATATTTGAAGATACCAATCAACTAGTATAGTTAAGGCGAAAACATAGCATGGTGTTTAATTCTCAAACTTGTGTTTAAAACAAGTTTCTTTCGAACCGATAAACATCAGGCAAAATAAACAAACGATAATATATAGTGCAGTAAAAACCTTGTTTGAAAACATCTTCAAACCAAGTTTTAGTGGAAAGTAATTATAGAGAATATTTAATTAATCTGAAGTTTTCTCTCAAATACTTTTGTCAAGAACTCGAGTAAAATATTGGAACATTGGGGAAACAAATCAACAAATAATAAATAAACAATAACAATAGAATTTATAAACAATAATAATAAGATAAATAATTCTTAAATACAAATTCGTCGTGTTAATATTTAATTTCCCTGTAGGCCAATAAAAATATTGCTTTATAACAAACGAAAACAATATTAAAATGATAGAATATGAATCA
>NC_068992.1:45582892-45586373 GCF_001194135.2 Octopus bimaculoides
ATATACGCACATGTGAAAACAGAGAGAGAGACGGAGAAAACGAAAGTGTTTAGGCAAACATAACGCAATAAATTATGGCTTTGTAAAGACAGTTGTCACTTGAGATAGTGTTGGTGCTCTGGTCATACTTTTACAATCCAATTTACTAAAATGTTTAAAATAAAGATTGGTCGGTGACTAATAAAAAAAAAATATGTCCATGACATTAAATTATTATTTTCTCTATGAGAAGAAAAATACAAAATAGAAAATAACGATAACTATAACGTTTCTTTGAAATGATTTGCCAGTTCAAATACTAAATTATATAAGATATTCTTATTTGAAGCAAACCATTAACCCTTGAAATAAACTTTGGTTTTTGAAATATAGTTTATAAATTATTCATGAAAGATGTTATTATTAGAGGTTTGACAACTTCAATATGTAATGAAATTACATGCATAAAACACATTAATAAGTCATGCCTTCATGTAAGAGAGATAGTATCTTATATAGCTCTCAATTTACATGCAATATAATGTAGGCTAGAGCATTGAGACTACCTCTATGGAATAATGAAATCATTGTGGGTGTGTTAAGGGGCTGATAATGGCATATTGGAATATGGAAGTTATCACATATAACTTCAATGCTGAATACAGAATTTAAGACTTTTGGCCAAAGTGCTCGCGAAAATCGACACCAATCATCCATTGTGTTTAAAAAAATACCACAAATTATTTTATCGAACCCCAAAGGGTGAAAGGCAAAGTCGACCTATAATAATAGGCGCTGTCAGGTGGGAGAGTGCGAGATCGTGCAGAACGACTAAGCTGTTCTGTGTGCGTATGTGAAACGTCCGAGTATTCCTGACTTGTGGAGACATACCGAGCAGCGGTTACTGCGTGTGCAACGTATCCGACTGTCGACCGAATCCATCGTGATGATCACCCACATCACCCACCTTTAACAAAGCAGAGAAGGTGATGTTTTCCTAAGTATTGGTTATTTCGAAAGAGGTTAGGTGGTGGACGTGGTTAAAAAGAGTGAAGAAAGATACTTTCCTCTTTGGTCAAGCTTTCATCGATTTTGTAAAGTTCCGTTTGGAAAGAAAAGTTAGTGAAGTGAGAGAAGTGTTTCCTCCCAGTGAATTTTTGAAACGATGAGACACTGTGGCACAAATGGTTAGAGTGAATGGCCCCACTCTGAATATATCTCTGTAGATTAGAGGACATGAGAGAGGGCTCGTGCCTTTGGTGATCAGAGTAATCCTTGGTTTGTGGCGTTCCTTGATTGGCCTTAGATGGAGTTTCTCGTGTTTCAGGGGGACTGCATCATTCATATTATCACATACTTAGTACACTACGTATACTTTTATTGAATTTCACTCTTTTCCGGTTCTTTCTCCTCATTTGTTATGTAGATCCGCACACAATTTGTTGTTTGTCCTTGTGATGTCAGCCAACTATGTCCCTGAGGCTGATAATAGTTCTTCTTCTTCTTCTTCTTCTTCTTCTTCTTCTTCTTCTTCTTCTTCTTCTTCTTCTCCTCCTCCTCCTCCTCCTCCTCCTCCTTCTTCATATTATTATTATTATTATTATTATTATTATTATTATTATTATTATTATTAGTAGTAGTAGTAGTAGTAGTAGCAGCAGCAGCAGAAGCTGTAGTAATAGTAGCTTTTACAGTTGCATGTGTTGATTCCACTTCTTTTCTTCCTTGTCCTCGTTCTCATCACTACATAGTACAAAATATATTTGCCATAGTTTTTACATTGTACAGCATATAGTAATACATCAACTCATTACATTCACTATAGTGAAATAAGAACGCTTACTTCATTCACTTTTCAACATATTCTGTAATTAATCATATTTGTTTAACCCCAACGTAGGATTCATTTAAAAGTATGTAATTTTTCTCTTTACATTGTTTTGACAAAGCCTTTCAAATTTGAATTTCATTTAACTTTAGTAATTCCAAAATAATCTCCTGTTCAGGTTAATGAGAATTGTGGTTAGATTTAATTAATTGATAACATATATCACTCGAAACTAAATAAAATGAATAGACGGCTATTATGTAACAAAAACGTCGTAAGAAACACCGAGGAAAAAAAAACACTTAGACATTTTGGAAAGAAAATGAAACGAAATACCATAATATATTTTGATTAAGAAATCCTAATAAATATCTATTTTTAAAAATTTCTTATCAAATAAATATAATTTTAAAACGGTATGAGATATTTTATTTACGTTTTTGGAAGTTTATATAAATCTGTTACAAGCTCTGTAGTGTAGGGAGGGTGAGCTACAGTGTTGATGCCCACCTCTATCAAATAATTGGTGACCAGGCTGGGATTGTGAATTGGTGCATTATCCTGGCTTAGGTACTCTGGACGTTTGCAACGAAATTTCTTTCTGAACGCATTCAAAACTTCTATAAAGTGCACTTTGTTGTCAATCTGGCAAGAGAGAGTCCAATAGATTTAGATGATGTTCTTGCTGTCATAATAGGGATCATGTGCTTCCCGGTGGAGATGCTTTGCCTGGGGTCTGCTGCCACTGAAAACTAGATGCTTGGCTTATGCAAGTCAATATATAAGACAACTAAGGTGGTTAGCTGGCAGAATCGTTAGCAGTCTGGGCAAAATACTTAGCGGCATTTTGTTCGCCTTGGCGTTCTGAGTTCAAATTCCGCCGAGGTTGACTTCGCCTTTCATCCACTCGAGGACGATAAAATAGCTACTAGTTGAGTACTGGTGTCGATGTAATCAACTTTCTCCCTCCTCTGAAATTGGTGGCTTAGTGAAAAAATTTGAAACCAGTATATTTCATGTTTCTGTAGCGTTTTTACTTAGTTTAACACAAAACTTAATTGCATATTGATCTTATAAATTGTCTTCAGGTCCCGACTGCATTCTGCAAAGTAGTCGGTTCTGACAAGCAGTGTTTAGTAGGATGTGTCCAAAGTGCTTTTATAATTGTATCCTTCAATCTGGAATAGCATTAGTTGCCAGGTCATCTTATTAACTGTATGGTAATGATGTACTGTGGTAAAATTGCAGCACTCTTGGCCAGTTATAACTGCTTCTCCTAGCGAAGTATCTAAACCTCTGGAATACACTTATTAAGTACGCATACATATATGTGTGTGCTTGTGTGTTAGTTTGTGTGTGGGTTGGTGTGTTCGTGCGTGTATGAGAGAGAGAGAATGTGTGTATTTATATACACATAAGCACTGGCATGGCAGTGTAATAAAGAACGGTGCTTTGCAAACACAGTTTCGACTTCATTCCTTATGCACGACATCTTCAGCAAATGTTTTCTAATATGGCACCGAAGCAACAAATGCCTTGTGAGTTAATTTAGTCGCTGGAATCATATATACACATATATACGTACGTGCATACATACATACATACATGCATATCTATCTATCTATCTATCTATCTATCTATCTATCTATCTATATATATATATATATATATATA
>NC_068992.1:45586685-45587769 GCF_001194135.2 Octopus bimaculoides
TATATATATATATATATATATATATTAAGGGCATTACTATACATAGATGCCTCACGCTAGGAGGGACTTTGAAAATCAAAACTACCATAATAAACACGTTTTACCGAACGCGAGGAAATGCAACTCTCGAAGCGAGCCTCTTAAAATTTTCTTTTTCATTATCTTTGTTTTTTTTAATTGATCATATATATAATATGTCCATATATAAGCAGACATAAACATAAATACAGATATACATAGACAGGTTAAGGGACAAATAGTTGGATATTTGTAGATATTCATGCAATATACATATTCATATGTATATTCACACGCACAAACACTAAGACATATTTGTGTATATATATGTTCATGTATATATATGCGTGTGTGTGTATCCAGATCTACATATATGTGTGTATATATGAATATGCGCACACATATATATACATATGCTCACACATACACGCGCACACACACACACACACACATGTATATATACATACAGATGCATATATACACATTTGAACATATATGCATTCGCACGCACGCACATATACATACATACGTATATATGTTTCTATTTGTGTATGTATATATATATATATATATATATATATATATATATATATATGTATAAAGCAGAACCAGGGAATGTAAGGATCAAACGGGTTATTACAATAAGGGTGTTATTTCCAACAGGATAAACAGAGAAGTGAAGGATTGATGGCCAACACAATAAACAGAAGGATGTAAAGCAGATAAAACATCCAGCATTGAATGTCAAATACAAAGCAACGTATCTCTGCAGACTTCTCTTTTAGAAGTGAAGTCTTTGAAACGATTGTAAATTGTAAAGATCCGACTTAAAAGCTTTTCCAATCTTACATGTTGTTAGACGCTGGGACGATTGTGGCACAATTGCTTTATGAATTAACATGTGTGTGTACATGTGTGTATGGGTGTGTGTATGTGTGAGTATGTGTGTGTATGCGTGTGCTTACGTGTTTAGATACTATCATAGATGTACATTCATTATAAAATACATACATGTGTACATATATATAAGTATATATATATATATATATGTATGTATGTATGTATA
>NC_068992.1:45588097-45590648 GCF_001194135.2 Octopus bimaculoides
TATATATATATATATATTTGTGAATATATAACATACCCACAAAACACACCTTTATGCATATGTCTATATGTGTATGCTTGCACTCACCCATATAATAAGTATGGATCTATCGTTCTTTTCGCACGTAGACGCATATATATTACGTGTGTAGGCATGTGATACGCTGTACACATGGGATCGTGAGTGTGTGAACGTACGGGAACATTTTTATTATGTTAATGTGAATTGATGAGACACTGACTGTAGCAAGACCGATGTGCCATACTGCAGCCCAGCCCATTATCTTGATGTTTATATATGAAACGAAATTTGTTGAGAGTGTTATGCTCTAGTTCGGCTCCGTTTTCCAAAATTTGACAGAGACGAGACACACCTCTGGAGACTGTGCCAGCTAATGGTACCCACAAACCGTACAGTTGCTCGGAGTGTTACGTGACTGGATGAACCGTGATTCATGTTGGAATCTTTGAAATAAATGGGTAAGTGAAAAATAATAAAATGAATTGACTTTTCTTTTAGCACCTTATTTTTCCTTTACTGGTTTTATTTCTTGTAAAAATTGTGTTTTCTCGCAGAGATTCGAACTTAGATTTCAAGTAAAATAATTACATACTGCGTAAATCATTTATTGAGTTTCTCCGCCATTTCTGGCACTCCACTTTGCGTTCCTGCTTTAATTTTCTCTAGTTTTAATTTCCTCAACAAAGCTGAAATATTTCTCTTTTCAGTCAAATTATACCAACGTTTTACGTGGGAGAGATGCGTATAATTATATACACGTTTCTTTGTTTTTTTGAAAGCGACGTTCACTTCGTATCAACTGAAGGAGATACGAATCTAGTACAAGATTTTGTCTTAGTAATAAAGGGCTGCGCACTCATCAGGCATACACAATATCTTCACTGGCGAGACAAAAAATCAACAAAAACTGAGCAAATTCACAATGCAAGAGATTTCAAAATAATTGAAGTGTCTATGGTCCTTACAATACCATGTATCCTGATATGTGTTCTAGTCTGCTAAATATCATATAAGATGTTACTTCTTGATCTTCATTTATAACTCACAAAAGCGCTTGTTACTAATTGCACGAGTTCCGATATAGACCTGCTGCCGCCTACATAGGAATTGAAATGAGGAATGTTAGTTATTTCTCTCATGCAACATTGCGATAAAATGTTAACATGCCACTATCATAAAGACAAACACGCCTAAACATAAGTATCTAGGCGCATACTTAGGTACGCTCTGTTGCACACACGCTGACGTCACTGGATTACATACACACACATAGGCACATACACACATAGAAATATTCATACTTAGATACAAGCATACATACGTTCATTCATTAATATATACGTCCATCCATCCATCCATCCATCCATCCATCCATACATACAAACATACATACATAAACACGAACAAACACAAGAATTATTAGGGGAACGTTCTCATTGAAACTTCAATCAAATACAAACATATCAGGCAGCTTATATTTGTTTGGGACAGGGAAGCAAAAAATATTTACCATCATAGAAGTCAGCTGCTCTTCTAATGGGAATATCTCTTAGAAAATCTAGGAGAAATAGGATAACTATAGACAGCTGCTTTGAAATCTTTGCCATTTATACCCGGATTATAAATTCACATTTATACCAATAATATTTGGTGCACTTGGTTTCGTTAATAAATGCTTCACTGTGAATTTGCAAAAGTAAGTTTTACAGAAAACGAAATCACCAGTTGACACGAACATGATAAATACAATCTCTAAACGGAATAGTAAAGATACGCAAAGCTTTTCTTAAGTTCATTATGCAACATTGATTTTGTAATCTACGTCCTAACGATGTAGCTTTGTATCGTTGTTATAAACCTGTCCCTTCCACACAGAAAGACTTCAATTTTTTAAAAGTAGATTAAATTATCTTTTGATAAAGTTAGGGCTCGCAAAGTTGTCAGCAGAGCTGTTAGGTTCTTGACTTAAATACAAGAATCTTTCAGCTCGTCGCAGCTATGCATGTTGATACTACGGATGTGAAGTATGTGTGTACATGTGTGCGTGGGTGTGTGGCTGTATATGTGTACATGTACGGTAACGTAGAATAATGGTCAGCAGTACCAACGCTGCCAATTATTCGCCAGCTCGTCTCTACGTTCACCTATCTCATTTTAATATTTATGACAACTATATCTTTTTCCCTTAAAAGGAGAGACTATTTGTTCCTATCTCCCTCCCCTTTGTCTCCTCTCTCTTTTTTCTTTATTCCTATCATCACTATACGTCTCTCACTCCCCACATTTTTGACCTCATGCTTCTCTTTTGTACTGCAAAACCATTGCATTTCTTTTTGATGCTATGCTACTGGCTTCGCTCCTCCATTTTATATCTATGGTAAGTTACCTTGAATATTTCAAACGACAATTAATTAAGTTAATCTCGGATTGATGATTGGTTGCGTAACTATTCCGTCAAAGGATCAACTAGCTAGCTAAGAAATGTAGCTTACATTTTATGCGTTCCAATCCCTCAATTGTATGTATGTAT
>NC_068992.1:45590850-45592843 GCF_001194135.2 Octopus bimaculoides
TATATACAAGGTGCGGTTATATACAAACTGTCCTGTAAATTACGCGAAAATAAAAATAACACTGACATCTCATTTTAACAGATACATTTGCCGCCAAAATTATATTAAAATATCTTGAAATACTAAAGGGTAATTTTTTTTTTCAATTACATCGCCATTAGCTTCAACCACGGCCTCAAGACGACTTCGGAATCTTCTGCAACTCTTCCGTACCGTCTCCTTGTTTAAGTTGTTGAATGCTGCCATAATTCTTGCCTCTTGCTTAACTGCGCCCCACACATAATAATGAAGAAGAGGATTGCAGTCTGGGGAGTTAGGTGGCCAGATGTTAGGGGTGATATGGTCGCAGAAATTGCTGACAGCTATGACTGCGTTCTCCCGATTGTGTGGCATTGTGCAGTGTCCTGTTGCAAGATATAGGGTCTTCCAGCAGCCACCCTCTTCACATAGGACAGCGCTACATCCTCCAGGCACTTGACGTAGGCCTCCGTGTCGAGTTTGAAGCCGTGTGGGAAGATGAAAGGAAGCATAACATCGCCATCACTAGTGATCACTCCAAACACCATGATGTTGACTGGATGCTTGTTTTTTATTATACTCAGTACATGTACTCAGAATGCACTGTCCTCAAATTAAAACCCAAACACTCTGAAATGTTCGTATCGGTGCTTCCAGTGTGCATGCCAAGCAGTACAGCATGTCGTTTCCAAATTTTTGGCAAAGTGCATTGAGTCATGGTGCTGTTCTTCTCGGAGGCGTTGCTCAACTGACCCTACTTTACTGTGTAGTCGATAAAATCAAAAAGCAAACAATGCACATGCAGGAAATTAAAAATATGAAGTGGCGACAATTTATTCATCACACTGTGTGTGTGTGTGTGTGTGTGTGTGTGTGTGTGTGTATAGATAGACAGATAGACAGATAGATAAATGGACGGACGGACAGACAGACAAATAGATATATAGATAGATAAATAGATAGATAGATAGATAGATAGATAGATAGATAGAGTCAAGCACATTCACATACATTTGGAATGCATTCATGAAGACAATGAGATAAAGAACAAACTCCATGCACCATAACTGAAGTAGTAATGATATGTTAATGTGTTTCCATCAAAGTAAAGAACACAACGTGCAAGATATAAACTTAATGACTTTGAACTTAAAGTCAGTAAGCCACATTGCTTCTATTAAGTATGTCGTTATGAAATATTGCACGTAATGTTGAAATGCTTGCAAACCCGAAAAAGTTTCGTTTGATATTTTACGTCAATAACAATCAAAATAATTGGTTGAAAAGAAAATGTTATTTCAAACATTCTCTTGCATTAAAATAGGGCTCTCTAACTTCACTTGCGTTTTCTATAGTTAGCTACATATCACTCAATCTTCTTTCTGTCATACTCTACATTATTTATTGTTACACACACACACACACACACACACACACACGCACACACACATACACACACAGCGTGTGTATCCGTCGATGCGTTTTCGAAATATTCTGCCTCCTCTTCCCCTCTCTCAGTGACTCGTACATCTGCTTTGAGAAGACCCACGTGACAGACATCCCCCTCTCTCTCTCTCTCTCTTTGTCAGTGTACACTTGTTGCTAACCACTTGCTGACCCGAACAATAGCAGTCCCATAATTCCTGAGTTAGCCATCTGAAATGTCGGAATAACTTGGCGGTAAGTTTGAATTTTTAAATCCAAAACATCTGGTTCCACTATTATATTTTTGGAGTGTTCTGAAAACAAAAACATCATCTATATTATATTTCTTATTTCAGAAGTAGCTAATTAATCTTAAATTAATTTCACTAAGGGTATTTTTTTGTTTTATTGAAATTGACTTAGAATTTACGTATACGCTTATACGTGTGTTCTTATACATTTCTTTGGGTACCAGCGGCTTCAGAATAATCCCTTTGTGTACATACATAGCTATTCCAGCCAGTCTATTCTTCAAAAGTACACATTTACA
>NC_068992.1:45592853-45607403 GCF_001194135.2 Octopus bimaculoides
TAGAGGGTGAAAAATTCTGGCTTTGGGTAAAAGAAAATACGGGAGGGTCAATTAATTATGATTTCATTCAATATATTACCCTCTCAGATTCATACACTTATTGCAGCGATTCTTCAGTTTTTCTAAGCCCAGTGAAAGAACGCAGAAAATTGAATCTGCATCTAGACCTTTTGCGAAACCCTTAAAGCCAAGAAATTTTCAACACCCCCTTGTAGATAAACGCACAGACAAGTATGATTAGATTTAGAAATTTAAGATATACAGACATTTTATTCTGAAGCTGTTTAGTTAAGACTCTTCTGTTTCATTGCTTTTTCAAATGTTACCCCATAATATGACAAATATTATGTTTTAAAGCATCATTACTATGATGCACAAACATGGCTTCTATGAATAATCAGTCAACAGAGTACACCATTTGAAGACTAAATTAGAGATTGAAGACATAAAAATATAAGACAAATATAAATGCTAAGCTATGAAAAACCTCTAAGATGCCAATCTACCTGCTAGAGTTATTACTCACTCATTAAGAAAAAAAAGAGACAAAAAAATCACACACACCTGTATTTCTGTTTGAATTTCATATACTATCACAAAAGCGTATCGCTTGAGAGAAAAAAAAAATGATGTTGTTGGTGTAACTCACAAATCTATAGAAATGAAGCAAATGCCACTGCTTCTTATCGAGTGCCAATAGCCACAAGTCAGAGCCCGCAACAACGCAAAACATTTTTCAGATTTTACGTGCGATTTTGGGAGAACCCATCCATAACCGGATGCAATACCAAGAGAAAAATAATGGATTTCTCATGACAGATCTCATCTATGAATTCACAAATTGATTTCATATTTTCTTATGTTTGGAAATGATTGTTGAGAATGCTCAAATGCGCATCATTTGAACCGACCCTTAACCATCTATGAAAATTATGTGCTGTCCAAAAATCTATGTTCTACAGATAGAATGTTCTTAAAAAACTTGACGAAGCATTTTGAAGGTCTCAGTGACAGAGTTGCGTGTATCCTGTAAAATGTAAGAGAGACATACCGCTCGAATCATCGTAAATATCTCAGAACTGTTCTAATATAAAATTACAAATTGAATATGATTGCGCTGCATGAAACTTATAGGTAGACTGACTCTATAGAGTATCAACGCTCAACAACCGTGCACGTATTTTCGTTAAGCCCGACAATCGCAGTCCATGCATTTAGGAAACTCTCTGATAAGCCTTCACATTTTTCTCTCTGGACGCATTTTGTTAAAATATAACGTGTACTTATAATGAAGTATTTCGGATTTATAATTATTTCCTAGAACAATAATTATTTCTCTTTTAACATGCTACTTCAGATAACAGTATAAAATGATAGTTGGCGATTTTATAGAAAGAAAATTTAATTGGATTTAAATGCGTCAGTCTGATATCTTTATCAAAAATCATGACTTTTAATTTCTTTTCAAGTAACGAATTAAATCGTGTAATCTGGGTGGGAAAATGCAATTATTATTTATGATAAGACTGGTTTTGTTTTATTCTGATCATGGCGATAAATAACGGAAATAATATTTGAGGATGTTTAAATATCAACGAGACGATTGCAACTGAAAACTGGAGTTAACTGAAGTGAACAGTGAGAAACGGTTCCATAAAAAGACGATTCCCTGTCATTTTTCACCCACAATGACGCTTCTACCTTCTCTCTATACAAATACCATTTAAATGGAAACAATGACAACAGTGGATCTCCATCACCCTAAGATAAGGATGCAATTGTTCGCTCAACTGAATAACCTTCCTGATCTTAAATTATCGTGTAAGTAGCAGAACGTTCAACAATTATGTGTACTCTTAACATTATTCTGTGGTCGACCAGCATGACAGTGTGTAACGCAGCTTTAGCTTTTCAGTTACAGATATAATCCACCCAAAGGCTTCTATATAGTTTCCGTTTATCCATTTTCACTCACAAAGCATGGATCGACCTGACACTATCATAAATGACACTTTCTAAATGCCATGGGAAAAGGTTATCAAGTAAAGAATCACTTGATCATTGTTTTTCTTTCCCAAATCAGCGAATTTAAAATAGCTACGTTAATAGTAATGTTCCCGCCGCTGTCTCATAACGTTCAACTCTTATATTCAAATGTATTTATTCAGATGTATTTTATCACTATGTAAATATTGAATGAGTGACCATCATTCAATGTAAATGATATTTACAGGATGAACTCAAGAAAGAATATTATTCTACGAAATTATTTTTGATAGCTCTAATTTTCATCAAAGATATGTCATTATTTTAGTTATTCCTGCTTTTGTTGTTGTTGCTGGGGATTATCTCCAAGTGAAGCAGATTTATGTCCAAAGGCATTCCAGCCTTGACCATCCTGCCTTTTTATGTATCTTGAATTGCATTGTCCAACATGCTCTGTTTGATGCAAAACGGCTGGGTTGATATCTGAAGGAAAATAGATACTATATATTGTGTATCATGTGAGTAGACAGAAACTTCTTCTTCGGTTCACTCTCTGACTTGCCTGAGGCAATGGTACATATATAACGTGTAGCTGTGCGGTATATATTGACGACCAAATATACTGAGTAGCTGAAGTATAAGTGACTTTGAGGAGTATAGTAGTGAGAAATTTAACACTAATCTCAATATCGTGATTAAACATTACATTGACTTAACAAAGTGAATAATGGTTTGAATTACTCAATATCACATTGATTGTGGATCTATACGAAATGAAACATATTTATTAATAAGATCGTATTAAGCAAATATATTTCACTTGTACGTTATGTCATAGACAACCCCGTCTAAGTTAGTAACGAGATGTATTTATAAAATATGTATAACATGTTTCAAGGAAATTTCTCATCGCATGTTAGTGTGGCTTCTTCCTTTCTCTTTATTCGATATTTCAAGGAAGCTTACTAATGTCTATTGAAAATAACTTTATAATTCATGTTTCATACCTGAAAATGTTACATTTCTTTTTTTTCCTTTCTTTTTCTCTCTTAATTATATATTCTATTCAAAATGAAACAATATGCTGAAAATTAATTATATTTCTTTAGGCTAAGAAGATAATAAGTAGTAAGTTCTTAAGAAAATTTTCGAAATATAGTTAGGCAGATGTAAACTATTTCAAATTTGCAGCAAGAAGCAAGACTGCATTATATTCAGCAGACAATATGCATTTCAGATGATCTAACCATAATCTCTCTATGTTTTCTAACATCTATTAAGACAGTAATTATGGCGTAATATAATTGTACAAATATCACACAGCACATCTATCATGTTTGTACCAACGTGAAAAAATCAGAAATATCTAGTTCATACTCTATTAAGAATTTGAGAATACCAAAGGCCGCACACAACATCTGTTTGCCGGTGTTGTGAGTGATATTGTATAGTTCTGCCAAATGTATCGCTTTAAAAGGCAACACACAAAACTTAATTTTCACTGATACAGTACACTCAGTTTTAAATAGATACCATAGTTAGGTAAAGTAATACGTAATGGGACGGCTGTATAATTGAAGTCAATTCATTAACTCTTGAACATGCTGAGTTCTCTCTTTGTAACGGTAGAGTTTGTGTGAACTGTATAAAATTAAAAGTGGTTTCAATTTTTATTGTCCTCCAAGATATATAGACATCGAAGGAATATCTTGAATTGAAATTGTACACGATCCTTAACTTGTATAATAGAAAGCCATGAGATTTAATGTAGCAACAAACACAATAACATAAACAAAAATGACAAAGTACGCGAAAACAATATCCATTTAATTTTGAAATAGGCAGAAAGATAGACAAATGAAATACTAGCTAACATAATAACCTTCAAGGTAGTAACCAAAATCTCCGTAAGATAGACTGGACAATGTAGTTCTAGATACACAATGACAGAGATGTTTAAAAATGGAAGAACTTTGATGTATTATGTAGCAAACCAGCGTGAGCTTGTGACTCACCAAAATGAAAAATGTTTACTATATCTATCAGCATTTGGGGGTAGAGGAGACAATCGTAAATAACAATGATTTTGGTACTCGGCGAACGATATGGGTGAAACTCTCTGTTGTCCCTAGTTTAACGCAAGTATTAATATGCTTGAATTTATAAGCGAATTGTAATACTTTTTTTTCTTATTATATTTCATTATTTGGCATTTTGGGGGCTGCCTTGAAGGAGATGATATCGTTTTAAGTTAAAGAGAAATTTGTTGGGACCTTTTTCTAACTGCCCCCATTAAATGATTGTACACCGACAACGCAGACGCCTTGAGGCAATCTGTATTGATTCAATGAAACGAGTCCACAAAAATGTAGCCATGTAGGATAATGTCAATCGTGTCTTCTGCAAGGCAAAATAAGACACTGTCAATGCACTTATGTCGAAACATTACTGCATTTCTTTCTGTTCCTAACCATGGAAATTATGCAATCAGAACACTTCGTATTTCTATGCTGCAATAACACATAAGATATCTTAAGAAAACGATTCAACTCCCCACAACTTATACTCAACACAACTCAGGTGCGACTCGCAATGATGTACTGTTCCCACATTTAGTACAGTATTATAAATAATGTTTCCATAAGAGAGACATCTTACAAAATTAACACAGAAATGCTATATGACCGAATGCCAAATGTCAAGCCCAAGTTTATTCTATCATTTTGTCTCATACTCTTCCTTTCTCCTGATTTTGCCTTTCCTGCCACTGTACAGCGTCTCTGCTTCTCGATAATGGTGGTGTTGTATCAATACATAACATATAGATTAGTAGGCCACTATATATAGAGAGAACAATATATAGCATAAAGATCACTAGATCATAATATATATAAATATGTGTGTGTGTGCGTGTGTGTGTGTGTGTGTAACAGTTCACAATACATAGATCACTCGCTTACATAATTGGGACGTAGAAACCTACCCACCAAAAATGGCATTTCTGCTTAATACGTCTCATATAGACACACGCACATAAATATGTGTGTATATGTCATTGGTAGGTTGCATGCGTGTATATAGAAATTTCTATACACATGCATATCTGTGTATACACTCATATATGCAGATTTGATACGCTAGTGTGTATTCCTAGAGAGAAGCCAAATGCCAACCATACCTAGAGCGGAGACCGGCGCCGCCAAGTTATCTGCTTAATGAAATACAGCACGATTACGCAGTGAAACTAGTTTCTCTTGTTTATGCACTTATAACCTCCCTAGGCTATGGAATTTGTTTGATATTGATTGATATGTTTGTGAATACGTATGAATCAGTGTGCGTGCGTGTGTATGTGCGTATGTGGTAATAACATAACGCAAATTCACTGTGCTGGTGAAAAATTTATTACCATGGAAACTAACTCTAGTGAGGTATGTAGGTCGGGGTGAATACATCTCAGGGAGGAACGTTATGGAATTAGTTGTTGAAATGCAACTGAGATGATACAGAAAAAAAGTGTGGAAGGCACATTTGAAACCAGAGTCAGACCAGAGGTGGTATGTCTCAGAGAAATTCTGCTGATACAATTGTGATAGACCGGTGTAACTGGAAGCATTATAACTAAGCAATCAAATGTTCAGATATAGTAAACCTAATGAGGAGCTTTTATTTGTAGACATACAATGGTAACTTGTTCTTTTCAGAGAAATAGAGCAATAATTGATACTCATGTTTTCAAATTTGAGAACACTTAAGTTTGGTGTTGTAAGTCTAGTGTATAACTGGTTCAACGGAACCTTTTACTGGAAGATAGACTTCATGAGGTTCAGTATGGTTTTCGTCAACTTTGTTGATAATTTGTTTGTTTTACAAGTCAAACTTTGTCGAGGTTTCATGGGTTAGAGGTGATATAAGAAAATAGTTCATGTACATCAATACTTGAATGAAACAGATTAAATGAGAGTTACACAATGATTCTAGAATGGTTCAACGTAATTAGTGAAATTTTAATTACTAGAGATATTTTTAAAGTAGCGTCTCGCTACTGACTCCAACTGGATTCGCTAAAAGGGAAAAAAAAAATATTCAAACAGTGTTGCAGAATTCAAATATATGAGATGAGGCAAATTATTGTATGTTTAATATTTATTTTATCAAACAGGAACAAGCGAGAGAATTAGATGAATAAAATAAATGTAAGATTACAATATATTTTAGTCACATTTTTAGTGCTCGGTTGATTTCTAATATCAATATTTAAGCAAGTCTTAAATTCCATTCCGGTCGACTTTGCTTTTCGTCCTGTCGAGATTAACAAAATAAATGCCAGGTGAGTCCTGGGGTCGATATATTCGACTTGCCCCTCCTCTGTAATTGCTAGCCTTGTGCCAAAATTTGAAAACAATATTAAAGCAATTGTTGAAACGGACGAAATACTTAGCTTTAAATTTCAGCGGAATTAAATAAAATAAGTCTTATTTTATTTATTCGTAATTGTTTTAGTCATTCTCCTTTGTCCCAATTTTACAAATCATGACCATACGATTAAAAGTTTGCTTCATAATAATGTGGTTTCAGGTTCGGCCTCATTGTATGGCACCTTTGGAAATTATATTTTATTATACAGGTCGACCAATCAATGAAGCTATGTAAAGGCGTATACCGAATGAACTTGTTTCAGGCTCATTTCTTGCTTGTCACTCCCCGTTTAACACGTTCTGATGACAACTTATATATCAACTTTTTAGTTTCGAATGAACTCACTATCTTAATCTTCTGTTCAATAGTGTAACAACCTAGTTTCCTCATCCCATCTATCTACCTGTTTCGGTGGCATTGAAAAATCAGGTGGTTGCACGTTCTTTCATTGAATAAGAGAACAAATAAGTCGCTGTAATTACGACTTCATGTAGCCTGAGATTACATTATAAATGTAATGAATCTAAGGAATGAATCTAAGGAAGGAAAATTAATTTGTAGTGTATCTCTTCCCATTTTATCTTTTCCATTGATAACAACTACGACTTTATGATTTCCCATTTACTGAATTAGCTTCTGAGCTTTGCCTACCCAGGCCTGAGACACGGTACATCACTAAAGGAGACATTGTAAACCTTGAACACTTAACTTTGTAAACAGAAACAATTCTAAATCAATTACGTATGTTTACATTTCATTAATTGTTTCGAAATATTTGTGATAAAATTATGTATTGTCATTAACATTGTATATGGCATTCGCAAACAAAATGAGACAAGCTATAAGGGAAAATCCTTTGGCTTTCCATTATAGCAAACTATCTGACGTAAAACAAATTGTTAACGCTGTTCAGCTTGATTTATTTTTTAGTCACCTGACACGGAATCGTATAAAAACATTTCTCTGTGTGTGTGTTTTTTTCTTGTTTCATTTCGAAACTTCCAAAAAGCATAAAATATTCTTTGTTGTAAACCAGTTTTATTTTCGTTCATAATAGCATTCTTATTAAATTTATTGCAAATGACTTACACACCCCTGTTTTTGTTGAAATAATTTCAATAAATTAACAAATATAACAAGTTATTTCCGTACGTTCCGACGCTCTTCTCGAAATTTTGTCGTATATAATATTTTATATAAATTTTCAGTTGTAGGTTTGTGTTTCCCTTCAGCAATTGAACAAACACAAGGAATAATGGCGAATGGGTATACATGAAATTATATTATTAGAATATTTTATAAAAATGTATTATGAATAATGTGTCACCTGCCCAGCCTCTCTTTCTTTCATATATTGGTATTTACCTGTCTGCTTATAGCTCATGCTGATTTATGTCTCAATTTGTTCCGAGAAATATCAATGATTTAAATGCCCTATATCGCTGGGGTTGGCAAATTTACAACCGTCTACAAATGAGAAACCTCAGCCTTTCAAGCAAGCAATATAGCAAAATATAAAAACAGAATATTATATTTCATTTCGGATATAATTTAAAGTGACATCCGAGAAGCGAATATTTTGTAAATAAAAGTGTTTCATGTCATTTGGTATATTCCGTTTGTAGTTATAACGAAGAAATGTATGGTTGTTGGGTTGAAAAGTGAAATGGCAATTTTGGACAAAAATATGGTCGAATCTGACCTTGAACCATTTAAGGTTAATCAAATTTGTAATAGTTTAACATTGGTAACACTAATGTGTCATCGAATCCTGTGCAGTAAAATAAATGCCTTATACATGTGTATACACACACACAAACACACACACACACACACACACATACATACATATCCACACATTCACACGCATACATACACATAACATTGGGTTGGCAGAATCGTTAGCCTGCTGAACAAACTGATTAGCGGTACTTCGTCTGTCTGTTTTCAATTTCCGCCGAGGTTGACATTCCTTTATATCTTTTCGGGGTCGACAAAATAAGTACCATTTGAATGCTGGAGGGGATGGGCGATGTAGTCGACTTAGCCCCTCCCCACAAAATTTTAAAGGAATATTTTGTCATAGGACAAATAAAAAGATATGTGACTTTTGTGTTACTGTAAAACAACATTGCAAACGTGAGGTGGTAATAGCCGCAGCCAATCAAGTATTTTAGATACTTGCTTAAATATTAGCTTTGAGGATTATGTCGGGTATAGTAACGATTATAATGTATGGTAGTAATAATGTATGTAGAATTGATGTAATGGATGACAGTGATTATAAAGTATAGTATTGATTATAATATAAGAGTTGCCGTAAACCGCAGAAACAGTAGAAGACACGAGTAATTGTTATACTGTCCAATTTTTGTAAACAAATATATCACTAAAGATAATTACTCAGCGACACCATCTGTTTTTAAAACAATAATTCAGTGATAATATATTTAATGTAATTAATACCCTGAAAATAATTAGAAATAGAGACATTACAAGGACAAGACAATATTAACTAAATATCAAATATGTTTATCAGTTTATGAAGCAGCATTTCGTGTAGAGTGGAGTTCCATTGGCTTCTCAGATAATAAGAGACATCGATAACGTAGCCATGACTTTAACAACTGAACTCTTTAACAAGTAAGCTCATATCCACACTTCTGAACATAGTCATTACCTCTTTTGTTAGCAGTGTGCCACATACGAATGGGCACCATTCTAGAAACACCACTATGTGATTCAGTGAACGTCTGTAAAAAAGGAAGATTCTATCTGTCAGACCTATGTTTGATATATAATGTTACACTGTAAGCTGTACATGTTGCAAATATTTGAACTTGAATAATTATAATAGATTGAGATATGTTCATTTACATTAGCACAAAATAAATATTTTCAGATATTACATATTAATATATATTTAAACGCGTGACAGTTGGAAGACATAGGAGTTCAATTAAAGGGACAATCATTATTTATATGATGTATAGGGACATGTCCTCTCGTTGACTTCGATAGATGTGCTAACGTATTTTTAGATCAAAGGGGAAGTAACTATTGCAGTATCAGAAAAGGAAGCAATGAGAGGATACATTATCATTATTCAAGTTGTTGAAGTTAATCAGTTAAAACAGAATTGATCACAGAAATAGTTTATATATAGTTGAATTGAACCTACAATGTTTGTTTAACAGCTGCTTTTTTCCTAGACATGCATGGGAAATTGTAATATGGAGGCTGACGTTTTTTCTTGTAAGTCAAATTGGAAGTGTTTTTGAGAATCTGGACATGAGCGTAAGTATGTCACGTAATTTTAGCATTGCCATGAATGTTAGGTGCTCTGGTCTAGCTGCTATTATTCTACAACAATCAATAGTAAAAGAAAAACTGAACAATACTCCTTAAATTAGTTCAAGAAAAAATTAACTCATAGTTTGTTATTGAAAACTGAATTACGCTCAGGGTGGCTGATTCTTAGATAAACAATAAATCACAGAATCTTACATAGACACACGCCTGGTGACGTCATTTAATGTGGTTCTGATATATTTCCGTAACACACGATTGGATTGATAGATATCGGAAAATACGAAGCGTTGTTTGAATAATCGATTTGTCCTAAAGACGTGAGTTTATTTTCTCGATCCTCAAGGAATCATGAGATATTCTCGCACATCACAAAAACTGCAAGTTCCTTTAATTTACTTTAAGCAAATATAAGACCTCCAATAAAACCACGGTGTATGAGGAGAAAAAGTATTTCAATCAGATGGTCGGGTCATCTGCTAAGTAGTATTCTCTATCAAGTGGATTAACCTCCGTTAAAGTGGAGATTCGATATTGAAGCAGTAAACTCTATCAAGTCACTTGCATATGATTTTCAAACTAATCCTTAGAGCTTGACAGAGAAATTTTCAATTTTCTTTTCCCTCTATCAATCACGAATCTATTTTGGTCAAGAAGTGAACCATTCCTCGAATACCATTTTCTTTATTATGTTTGCTTAAGAAAATTCTGAAAGATTGAATTTTCAAAGAGCTAAGACTGAAACAACAATGCTATTCTATTGTATATGTGTTAGTTTGAATTAATGCACATAATCTGACGCACACGCACCACTTTCTTTCCCCCACCACTATTGTACACATACATTTACACACATAAATATACATATGTACACGCATAAAAAATCATTTATGCGTATGTATTTGAATGTGTGTGCATAGAAAGTAATACGTACTATGTCTGCATAAATGTGAATACAGATACATCTATCACCAACGCCGCCTTCATGAAGCTTTTAAACCCTCATCGACCCGGTGTCTGTAACACATGAAAAGTATTAGATAATGGAGTTCAAGATACACGGAATAATCACTGATAAAAAAAATCCGAGCACAGGTCTGTTGGTACAACACGACAGAAATAACAAAATCTCTCACTCATGTTCTTGTTTGTAAATCTTACTAACTGTACATGTAGTGACCACTTCGCTTATTCCTGCATCACTTGAAGAAAAACATCGTCGAAATTCTTACATTGATCACGTTTACTCGACAAATATATTTCCCTTTACTTCGAAATATGCACCTGGAGTTGTTTGTGTTAGGAATGGATTTAATATGAAGATAGCAGCGCAAATAGTTTCAAACACAATATCATTTATTTTAGGTGACCTCTGTTAAGAACGGGGGATGACCGGGCGGGGTCCAACACATTAACGTTTCCACAAACCAGTCCCTAAATCATTGGTTCATATTCCGTTAAATCCACTACGTTGTGGTCATAACCAAAACAAAAGTGAAATCGATCAACTGGGTAAGAAACAATTTATGTAGCAAGAAGCAATTCGTAACCACCCAGAAATGTCGTTCTTCTTGTTCTTTCGAAAGAAAAAAATTAATAAAAATTCTTAAAGATCTTCAAAATTTACCAATTCTAAGCTGATGACCTAGCAGTATCTTTAAGCACGCCGGACGAAATGCTCAGCAGTATTTCGTCTTTCTCTATTTAGCCTAGGAATTGAAACGGTGTTTTCTACTCGTCTTGATGTTAATTCAACCCGTTGCGCTACGATTCTCCAAACTTAATATAATAATACTGTCGTTGTTATACAGTTATAATTGTTTTCGTTGTGACACTGTAATTTGCTCCCAGTAACAATGTCAAAGTAATGAATTAAATGTTTATATCATTTTATTTTGTTTGCTGTCATTGTTGTTTCAGTTATATTCTATTTTTGTTTAAAATATGAACGTTAAAATCATATCACGATTTAATATTAAATATATGTTCAATGAAACAATATTTCACCCAATGAACTTGTTTCGCATTTCATCTGCACAGTGTGATTAAAATATTTCGCCTTTCACAAACCATCGTACATCGTGACAATATCAAATATTTTTCATAGATTTTATAAATAATTCCAAAATTCGTGATGTTCACTTTCTTTGAATAGTGAATCGAAATGAAAATCAAAAATTTATCAATTGATCGTGGCAAAAATACAGAAACAAAACAAGTTTTGTTAACAGATTTTATTAAACCCAAGATAGATCATTTTTGAGTTATTATTACATCGACAAAATAGTCGTGAATGTCAGAGGTTTCTCTTACATGAAAAAAAGTAAAAAAAAATATATAACGATGCAAGAACCATTTACGTATGCACGCTTTGTCATTAGTTTCACCATTTACCTCATCCTTTGTCCTCCAACAAAATTATTTACATTATACATAGACACAGATGAGTGACCGTTATAAAAGTTTAGAGGAACGAAACTACGTTTGTATTTGCACCATTTTTGAAACTCACACAATCTTACACAGATTCGTGCGAAATTAATTGCAGTTTCTGTCACTTTAAATGCAAGCTTTTTCGCAGTTAACTATATTAACGCTATTTCTATGTAATATACCATATTGCGAAGACATCAGTCTGTTTCTTTTTTATGATAATGGATGATAATGGATCGAATTTCACAGTTTATTGTTGCTTATTATAAACTGTCAAAGTAAAAGAGAACAAATTCTTTCTTGGCAATACCTACCTCTGATGTCAGATAAAGGATACATCGGATATTTGATAGAAACCGCGAACATCAGTGTAACAATTAACAATTTTTTCAACTCAAATACAGTAAAACCCTACATGATAAAGATTATTTTATTATTTTCTTGTGCACTGAATTCTTTGTGCTATAGTAATACTCATACAGTAATACTATAGTAATACTCATATAGTTGTTGTTGTTGTTGGCACTCTGTCGCTTACGACGTCGAGGGTTCCAATTGATCCGATCAACGGAATAGCCTGCTCATGAAATTAAAGTGCAAGTGGCTGAGCACTCCACAGACACGTGTACCCTTAACGTAGTTCTCGGGGATATTCAGCGTGACACAGTGTGCCAAGGTTAGCCCTTTGAATTACAGGCACAACAGAAACAGGAAGAAAGAGTGAGAGAGAGTGTTGTGGTGAAAGAGTACAGCAGGGTTCGCCACAATCCCCTGCCGGAGCCTCGTGGAGCTTTAGCCTGGTCTGTGAATCGAAACCGCGAGTCCGCTGCCCTAACCATTGGACCATTGCGCCTCCACTACTCATATAGTAATGCTATAGTAATACTCATACTCAACATGCATGTCCACACACTCATCCCACGTGGACGTTTACGCGCATGCCCACATCCATATCACAGCTGTCCCTGTACATTCTATACAATGAAGGCTGTGAATTATATGCTGTTGGTGAAATCTACCATAATTTTAGTAATTGTCTACCAGCCCTTGTGGTCGTAAGTAGATATAGTTACTCTCCGGACCGTCTCAGTGTTAAACAAGAGTAACATTGGGAATGTGATGGGTTCACTGGTAACTAATTTTCAGGTCCTAAACTTATGACCATAAGACCAATATTGCAAAACTTAACTTAATCCACACACACTCACACTTGTTCGTCTTTATTTGTATAAGTAATGTTTGTGCGTTTGTCTATATAATGTATATACGTATATGTATATACGTGTGCGTGTGTGTGAAACCAACTGCGGAATGCTTAGGTAGTTGTTTGAGGTGCATCAAATAGTAACCAGATTTATCTGAAATCTGGCAAGAGAGACATTGGAAGAAATACATAAAATAATGTGGTCCTACTTAGTGGCAAAATGGGACAGCCACAACTGGGATAGTTTTAGATATTAGATCTACACAATCGGGAGAAAAAGATAACAACATACTTCTCATTTTATGAATACAAGTGTATGTATGTGTGTGCTACACTTGCGATTCCCCAACTAATTTTGATATTTATGTCTTACTACTCTCAAGCATTACACATCAGTGTAACAATTAACAATTTTTTCAACTCAAATACAGTAAAACCCTACATGATAAAGATTATTTTATTATTTTCTTGTGCACTGAATTCTTTGTGCTATAGTAATACTCATACAGTAATACTATAGTAATACTCATATAGAAAATTTATTTTTCTTCAAAGAATTTGAAGACCTAGAATATTATAGACTTCGTTTTAGTGTTCAACTTATTCTAGTCATCTTGATGACTTTAATTCTCCAAATAAATTACTCCTGTGCCGCTAATAAATAAAACAATAGTCACGTTGAAAAAATACGCAGAGGAAACAAACAATATTTAAAGAAAAAAGTTTAATACCATTAACCGGAAGATATTTTCGTAAAGGAATGTCGAATTTAGTTTAATAGATTTTATAGATCTAAAAGACTTAAGAGAACATAAGAGAAATACCACACGGAACTCCATCATCCGCTCATCACTCAAGTAAAATTTATTGCATTGAATTTCTCTAAATAGAATAAGATGCTTAATTTAAAATAAGAATGGCTTTAAAGTGGATCGTTATAATCCTTATGTGTAAGAGTATGTATGTATGTATGTATGTATGTATGTATGTATGCATGTATGTATGCATGTATGCACATGTGTGTGTATCTATACGCGTACATTTAGATGTGTATGTATGTATGAGTATATGCATCTCTCTATATGTGTATTTTTATGTGCGTCTGTGTGCACATGTATGTAAGTATGTTTGTATATATATACACTTGCACTTCTAAATGTGTGTGTGTGTGTGTGTGTGTGTGTGTGTGTGTGTGTGTG
>NC_068992.1:45607503-45609738 GCF_001194135.2 Octopus bimaculoides
AGTAAGAGATCTGGGCATCAACATGTGTAGTGATGCATCATTTCACATGTGTAGTGATGCATCATTTCACATGCACATTGTCCAGTTCGTGACCAGAGCTGGTCCCGCGCCACCAGCATAGAATTCTCGGTGTCTTTTATAGGGTTCCTTTCATCAGCCAATCCCACCTATTTTTTCCAGCAATTTCTGTTGTGACTGCATAGAAATGATTGTGTTGTCCCTTCTTACGAAATTCTTCTTCATATCCGTTTTATTATTAAGACGGCGAGCTTGAAGAATCGTTAGCACACCGGGCAAAAAATACTTAGCAGAATTTCGTCTGTCCTTACGTTCTGAGTTCAAATTCCGCCGTGGACGACTTTATCTTTCTTTTCGGAGTCAGTTAAATAAGTACCTGCCAAGCACTGAGGTCGATGCAACCGATTGGCCCGTTCTTATAAAATTTCAGGCCTTGTGCTTATAGTAGAAAAAGTTATTACTATTATTAATATTAATAATAATAATAATAATAATAACAATAATAATAATAATAATAACAATAATAATAATAATAATAACAATAATAATGCAGCGAACTGGCAGAATCGCTAATCTGCTTGATAAAATGCTTTCGTTACGTGTTCACGTTCTGAGTTCAGAGCAATTCTTCTCCACGACAACCCTCGGCCGCACGTCGCACAACTGACCCTGCAGAAGTTGAACGAATTGGGCTACGAAACTCTGCTTCATTCACCATACTCACCAAACCTCTCGCCTACCGACTGCTACTTTTTCAAGCATCTCGACAACTTCCTGCGTGAGAAATGCTTCAAAAACCAAGACGAAGCCAAACACGCTTACAACGACTTCATCGCCACCAGAACCCAGGATTTTACGCTACTGGCTTAAATGAACTTGTTTTGCGTTGGCAAAAGTGTGTTGATTCTGTTGGTGTTTATTTTGTTTAAGAAAGTTTTGTTTGAGCCGAGATATGTGCATCTGAATTTAAAGGTTAGAACCCGCAAGAACTTCTTTGACAACCTAATATTATGTTAATTTAGATTATTTTGAACGGGCTTCTTTAGATAATGTTCTTGATTCTGAGAGTCCATGTAGTAAACTTCCAGTAGCACTTTCAATAAGTTTTTTTGTATTACCTCAAATCAGTCTGCATACATTATTTCGAATGGTTTAAATGAAAAGAATTACAAGTTCAGTTATCATGTGTTAACATGTGCATAGGTTTTTGGGAGGTGTATAAATTCATATTGCTCGCACACGCGCGTGTGTGCGTGTGTAATTCATATCACATCAGTTCATTGAAACTTGCCGTAATTGTAATTGGATATCTCCGTACACAGTGACATAATTATTAGTTCTTCAAACTACTCCAAGTCAAACTTCTTAACGAAAATGTTTAAAAATGATAGATTTTAAAGAACAGTGAACTTTTGGTGCGACTACGAATCGACTAGTCGACAGGGAGTACAGAGACATCTTAGTTGTTTTGCATACACACACACACACACACACACACACATATATATATATAAATATGTGGGTGTGTATACCTATATATCTACTTACACACAGACAGATACACACACACACATATATATACGTATATGTGTACGCGCGCGTGTGTGTTTGCCTGCGTGTGTGTATGCGTGTGCACGTATGTGTAGCTTACTAATGTTGTCTGTGTGCGTGTACCTGTCTATATTTGTTCTTATTTTAAATGATTAATGGGCGTGGAAAACAAAATCATGGCCACCATTTTTCAACAGTTCTTTTCAAATGATCGTAGAAAAAATTTCAAAGAATGTTTCCTTACCGAATACGAAATATTTTATGAATGTTTCAACTGTTTCATTATAAGCTGTTACATAAACAAGTGTTTAAAATGTAGGCAAGATGTGCTTCCTGACCTAAACCTACTGAATTCGCAATAAAACACAACATCAAAGAAATCTGTTTTCCGTGATAATGTATACTTTTGGAAAATATAATCAATAATTTGAAGAAATATTTATTATGTATGTATATTCACAACGTAGTGTTGGTTTTTAATGCATATGTAAATTTTAAATGTTTTATACTTGCATATATTTACCGATCGATCTACGATTATAGCTATCTCTGTCTATTTCTTATTTCCTTTTATTATATGCACTTCTCTCTCCTTCTTTCTCTTTTTCCAACTCTCTCACTTTATATATATTACGCATATATATATATATACATATATATATATAT
>NC_068992.1:45610066-45619363 GCF_001194135.2 Octopus bimaculoides
ATATATATAATATACATATACATATATATATGTTTACATACATATATATTCGTTTGTAGATTTCAATGCTAGGGACGACCGAGTAGCTAACGATACAACGCATGAATAGAGGTTCGTGAAAAGATCACACAACATTTTGACCCAAATGTTGTCGCTAAAGCCTCATCACAGCTCAGCTTCTCTTTCGCGTGGGCGCGTGCATTCACTTCGTCGTAGACCCCCATCACTTACATCTTCGCACATGCAAAAATAAATCATGCTTCATCGTTTACATGCAGTGAGTCTATGTAGGAAGAAATTCACAACAGTTTCTAAATGAACTCTTTGAAAAATGTTGGTTTGGATTGTTCGTTAATATAAACGACCTACTTATTGTAAGGTCACAGAGTCTGTACGTAAGCTACTTTTAGGTGTCAAGGTGACTGCTGAACGACCGAGGAAAAGGGAAGCGTTGCATGAACGTATAAGTGCCTTTTGTGTGAATGTATCTTAAAATGAAAAAGTCATATCGAATTCTGATAACATCATTTTCATTTTTACTATGCTCTATCTGGAGATTAAACAGACACATACCTCACCAATATAACTTGTTTTGTGTCTTTACCACCACATGGTATACCCGGTATTAGCTGCTACTGAAGCTAGAACTGAAGTAATGACAGCTTAATGATTGTGGCATGTAGCCAACAAATTATCCATGGATTTATAATGTCAATAATTAAAAAGTCTAAAAATTATCTCGTGACCCCCTGATCCTGGACCAACACTAATTTTCAGAATGTCGCGGTTGTCGAAAGTCACGCCTTCAATATATACTAGAATATTTGAAAATTGTGGATAGAAAATAGATTGAAAATAAAGAGGATGATGGCACAAAAGAAAATTGGTAAGTTGTGATGGTAAAAATGGATCTCAATTTCTTTTTCTTTAAACGAAATATGATATAAAATTATTTTAGAAAGAGAATGTGTTGGAGTCAGCTCGTTTGAAATAACAAAGAAAGAAAAGCTGCAAAAGCATCTGAGATAGAAAACTACTGTCATGTGAATATTTAGTGGAACGTTAAGCAAAACAGTGCAATATGTGTATTGTTTGTGATCGTCTCTAAACAACGTAGGCAATAAAAGGAACAATTCTTTCTCCCTTAGGCTGCATGAAGAAATCAATGGCAGAACACCCAAGGATATGAAAATTGTAATTGGTCATCTAAATATGAAAGCTGGCAACAGCATAGGTGGCATGCAACAGGCAAAGATAGGCGAAGAGACGAAAATTAAGATAGTGCAAGATGATTAACTTCTGCCCAGTCAACAAGCAATCTCATCCTAGTAGAAAATTTCTTTACACATATGTATATCCATAAATATATTTAGACGTCTGAAATCAACGACGCCAAATATCGCTACTGGATGCTAAAACATACCGAGCTGCAGATGAAAGAAGTGAATACCAGTTAGCAACCTATACTTTTCAGTAAAGGCTAATTGTTGAAGAATTGAAGGAAAAATTGCCAGCGCTTATGCGGTTAAGTTGTAGGGTAGTACAATTTAAGGTATTTTTGTAACTGATTTCTGAAATCAGTTTGTAGCACTTGAAACTATAAGTGAAAATGGTGTAGATAGCCATGATGCAAGGAAGAATGTAAAGGACAGTTAACAGATTTTAACAACAGTTGTTCTTAACAGAAGAAAAGCAGAAGAAAGTAACAAATTTTAGATGAAACATGTACTTTACTTAGAGATAAATGCAACAAAAGAAAAAAAATTGTTGAAATTTAAAGACTAGCATGAATCAAAAATGGAAACAACTAAATATTAGAATCTCAATAGAGTGAAAATGTGCTCAAGACAAAATATAAGATTCTTGGAAGTGAAATATGAGGTAGATAAATTACTCAATTCAGGAGACAGCAGAGGAATTAGAAGTGATTATAAAAATAAATGACATTAAAGGCAAAGTGATCAGAGATCTGTATCTTTTCAGTATTGATTTTTGATCGCCAGCTTATAAATACTGATAACATCCATGAAATATGGAAAGTATATATCAATACCCTCGTGAACAAAGATCTTAAAAGGAGAAACATTTTGATAATTCCTGAAACACAGATATTGGTGGGTAGCTGCACATGAAATATATTTTCAAGAAATAACAAGCGCCACTTAAAATTAAAGAACGCAAAATGCCCTTGGCTCAAAGAAGATTGCAAGAAATATTCTAAAAATGATATGCCTATGAATGCAAGATAATTATTGAAGTTGCTTGATGAAATATGCAATATAGGTTAGAGATCAAAGATTGGAAGTTTGGGTTAACGATAAAAGGAGGACTGAACTCAGATAGTGTGGCCACTGGAGGTGGAGGTTAACCTTCAGTAGCGTATGAGTATTGCGTGCGTTCAGTTTCATTCTCCTTAATAGGACATCAAGTGTTTTTTTTTATAGAATACTGGCACAATTGACAAGCATATGACGCTATCAAGTACTAAGGCAAACAGAGTACTCCATTTAGGGTAAAGGTTAAAAAGACCCACTTCGGTCATGAATGACCTAGAAAGTTGTCATGAAGGACCTAGAAATTTTTCCTCCAGGGCACAAGTCCGGATAAGGTTGTTTTATGGAAGACCAACAGTCGCCCATGCATACCAGCTGCCCCCTCCTCGCCATCAATGTTATCCGAGGGAAAGGCAATATCCGATACAGCTTGGCACCAGTGACCTCACAACTCATCTCTACAGCTGAGTGAACTGGAGTAACGTGAAATAAAGTGTCTTGCTCATGAACGCACCACAGCCTAGTCCGAGAATGAACTCACAACCTCATGATTCTGACCCCAATGCTCTAACCACTGAACCAGATTGCTGGATTCAGAGGCAAGAGTGCTCACCATTACACCCGGAGAAACGAAGACGTGATAGCCTAATGTTTAATGTTCGGTTTACTTACAAAAGTCCAAGGACTCCAATTCTGAACCGGGCAACGAGTTATGTAGAAAGGCGCTTCATCTCATGGAAATCAAGTAGATGCGAGCCGTCAAGCTGGGAGGGTAGTCCATATACAACGACGCGTACCTTTGTTGGGTTGTGGTCGTTTCCAACCAAACATCATTTTTCTTTTTATTCTCTACTGACAAAGAGAATAAGAACGTGGTGGACAGACCACAGGTTATTTTCTATAACGCTACCCAGACATTTTAGATTATGCCATGCTCCCATGGTTCCAACCACCATCTCACCCCTTCACAGAAAACATTCCTGCAACACATTCAGTGTTACTACAACAAATACTTTTAATGTAGATATTATATATGTGTGTGTGTGTGTGTGTGTGTGTGTGTGTGTGTGTGTGTGTGTGTGTGTGTGTGTGTGTGTGTGTGTGTGTGTGTGTGTGTGTGTGTGTATTTACTCAGTCCTTTTATTTAATTGACAAAAATGTAACAAATATGCGTCTGTGTGTGTTTCTGTATGTATTACTTACATTACAAAATATAAAGTAATTGAAGTATATTTCTACTAAAATATTGATAAAGGGATGTTCACTGATTTCTGCTATGAATTCAAGGACCTTTACATAAGAAACACATTGAACCTCATATAACAGGAAGGAGGAATTAAAATTACAACTTCAGATTAAAGAGCAGAAAAGTCACATTTGATTCCTACTGAACATTAACATGATGCAGCCATTTTGTTTTTGTCTTTTTAATTAGAAAAGACAGCTGGTTGGCATTTGTTATTGGCATTTACATACGCATACGCATGCACGCAAAGACACATGCGCAAACGATTACACATACACACACATGCCACATATGTATACATGTGCGTGTATTGTATATATACATATGTGTACACACACACACACACACACACACACACACACACACACACACACACACACACACACACACACACACACATATATATATATATATATATATATATATATATATATGTATGCGGAGATACGTGTGTATGCCCAAATATAATGTGTAGACATGCATATATATATATATATATATATATATATGTATGTATATATTTACGCAAGGATATATAAACATATGCCTATGTAGATCTGTAGATCTGTGCGGACGAATGATCGTATGCTGATAAGTGTGTGTATGAATGGTGGTGGTAGGTAGGGGTGTTTCTATTAATGAATAATCGATTATTTTTAAGGAGATTACGAAATGAAATGAAACTAAGAATTATCTGACGAAAAGTAAGCTGATAAGAAACTCTCTCTATGTCTTATATATTTAGGTGTCTCTTTGTATGCGCGTGTGCATGTGCATATACCAAAATATCTCTGTGCACTCTATGTTTGCTTCTACAAATATACACATACACATCCGTATAGAATTATGTATACATGTGTGTGTATGTCTATGTGTGTGAATGTTTATATTTGTGTGTGAGTATGCATACAAGAGAAACACATATATGAAGGCAGCTCTAAAATCTCATTGGTCTCCTTTTATGGAATTGTAAATGTACGTCTTATGTAACCTTGGAAAAGATTAGTCTTCTGATGGATACCATTTCCTATATTTAGCCCCACTGCTAACATACACACATCTATTACAATTTTGTCATGCAATTCCTTAAATCTGAAATTGATTCCAGGTTTTCATATAAAACACTGATTGGCAGATTTAAACCAATTTATTTCGGTACTGTTACTGATCATGGATTGCAGAATAATCCCATTGTCTGACACCTGTCATCTGGTTTCGACATATGAGCGTTGAGTTTTCTAACTTAATAGAATTTCAAATTCTCTGTCCACGCAACTATCCTTACAGCCATACTTCCGAAACGCATTCCTGTTCTGTATGCACACATCCATGAAGAGTTTGTCTACAAATATCTATCTAGGTCAATTATTTGTTTAATAAACCATGCTTTAATCCAAGCATACACACATTTCTTTATTCTTTCCATCCATTCCTATATATCATCCCTCAGTCACCACCTTATGAACACTATCATATATCCTACACGTTGTATAAACGCATCAACACACAGAATGTTGATACGAGTTTCGACTGCTTTCAAATTATGTATTCATTTCTTATAAATTCTCTAAAAGTGTGCCCCAAACATATATTCTTCCATTTTGTCCCCTTATTGTGTTCCCTCTTTTATCCCAAGCCACAATCTGGAGTACGGGTCACACCTACGGAGCAATGCCGCTGTAGCTACTGCAACATTTCATCAAATCCGGTGTACTGCGACGTTTTTTCAGTGATCTACAATTTATTGTGGTGCAGTAATGGAATCTTCTCTCCTTTTTGAACCCATTCTCAACCCTTTCTTGAATCTCGGTGTTCTCTCTTTCATTTAGACATTATCAATCCTGATTGAGTTCTCTCTGATTCTCACAATTTTATTTTCAATACATTCTAGAGTGCTGCTAATATTCCATCAAATACGCTGGTCTCTAAATTTAACTTTTGTCAGCCATATAGTTTTTCCTATATATTAACAACTTACTTGATGTTTTATTTAGTCGAAGAAAGATCACAATTTCTTTCTTCTTACAACTTCTGCATTTGAGCTAAAGCATTCATGACAAACATGCGCTGATGAATCCATGAACAGGAGACCTCAAAACGTCTTCCGATACTTTATACTAATGTACCGGATTTCAACATTAAACTAAACAAATGACAGCATTTAATTTATTTATTCGATAATATATGCAATTATATTATATTGATTGCTGAAGCGATATCTTAACATAAATCATTCGGAGCAATTGTTTTATACAGGTCTGCATTCAACAGCAGCCAGAATAATATAACTTAGAGATCTGCCTTAGCCTTCACAAGCTTACAACTACTGATACTTGGGAGAGCTGTTCTGCACTTGAAGAACTGTGGTTTCATGTCGGTCATTAATAATAGATCAATTAAAATAGATCAATTGAAATCAAATTCCATATAATCGTATCTAATATTAAAGCAAAACCTTCCAAAAATCTCACGGATCCAAAGAATATTGATTATTCCTGGGTTTCCTTGTTGCTATTCAAATTAAGATATTTGAATATTATCAGTTTATTGAAACCTTATCCCTATTTGATAGTTTAAACTAAAGAGAAAACAGATGAACCCAGAACTAAAATAATTGAAGATTCTTATAAACGAATTTTCCTTTGATCTCGTCGTTATTATTTACATATTTATAGAAACTTTCCCGTGTCAAGCTTATGCAGACCGCATTATGGAAGTTAAGCGGACGTTGGCAGATAATGTTTAGTAAAGAATTGGCAATAGTAAAAATTTTAAGGCTGGCCTAATTAGAAACTTATAAATACTTTAAGGCAGGCATTGCAGCTGACGTGTTTGCAGAAAGAATGATCCTAAGCCAATTATTCATGGTGAAGCAGGATGGCCGCGTTGTTAAAGATTAGCTGCATGCTCTGACTCACGAAGGTACAAATGGTGTTCGATGGACCAGAATTGCTGTGGCACTACAACAAACCACAATTCGGTGTTTGTCAGAGCAAGATGAACGCACACTACGTGATAGCATGTAGAAATGGGCTGCTTTTGAGCCACACCTCAGTGGATTGATCCAGAGATCTAACGGGTTTAAAAGAAGGATGCATCTCAAGTCTAATCTTCATAGCCAGTCTCGACTCTGGGCAAGAGAGAAGTGACGTTGCAAAAAGCCGATAACTGCCACCGAAATACGGAAAGCAATGGCTAGTTGCGCGAATGGAATATCGCCTGATTCAGATTATCTGCGCTACGAGTTTAACACTTATGTCAGACTAGTTAGATGGCCTCTTAGCAAATATTTACCACAAGTGGCAGTAGCATGAGAATATTTTCACTTCTGTAAACCAAGGGACGGTACTGATGCTGAGAAATGACCCGTCCATGAGGAGTCACATTAATAATTTTCGCTCCTAAATTTTACTAAACGTAGATTTCAAAACTTAGGTCATGGTGTTAGTGAAAAGGTTGTTGCTTGTCTTTGGAGTCTGGTGATGCGCAAATATTAACCATCATTTATCCACGACAACCTCTACTTCATCTGAAACATCAATGAGAGAATTGGTGCGGTACCTAATCGGATGAGTCCCTGATCAACTTAAATCAGTTGAAAGCCTTGGTTAGACCACTGAAACATGGAAGCTGACCATATGGCAATCAGTTTCAATCTTGTCTTCATGTGCTAGATTGCTGCATTTTTTGGTGACATATGCTCAGTGATTAGTGTAAATGGTCACCAATCAAAACCGTTCATTATTATGTACTCAGTTCATCAAAGTTTTTCCCTCTAGTGTTAATATATATATATATATATATATATATATATATATTGACTCCAGACCTACTTTTCTGCAGAAGTTAGAGATGTTTGCATCTCGCGTGTACTTAGATGCAGATGAACTCCATTGAAACGGACTCCAAGCCCATATCGATCCCGCTCAGAGCCAACGGGGTTGTAACAGAAGCTAAAATTAAGAAGGAAACGCTGGTTGTGTATGCAACACGTTGTCTGGAGAGGCAAGTCCTAACCATCTAACAACGTCGTGCCGCGTTGAACAGACAGACCAGTTAAATTTCTTTGATTTGGTTCAGATCTCTAAGGAAAAAAGAACCGCGATGAGGTGATAAGCAAGTGACTATTCTCATTCTGAAATGGACCAAAGAGAAATTATACTTGAAAGGTTGAGTGGAATGGCGTGTAACTACAGATATGGTAGATGCGATTGCCGTTTGTCAGACGTGTCTTACACCAGTTCGTCTCTTCGACATATCTGTAATTCTTGATAAGGAAATGGCCGTTTTTTGTTTGCATTTCCTTTGTGGTTTCTGGCGAAAGCTGCTATGTAATGGAAAAGACAGATGCCCACCTCTTTGGTCAAGCCTTCATTATATTTTCAATTTCTACTTGAAAATGCAAACGTGAGTTGAGAGGAAATTGCTATTACCCAACAGAATTGTTGAAAAGTATCTGAGATTGACGAGCATGGTTTAAGTAAAGGGAGCATACCTGCCACTCTCATTCACCTATATTTTCACTATAGATTTATTACACCGAATTCAGCCCAACTAACATAAGGTGTACACCAACTGACAGCGTCTAAAGCTAGTTAGACCGACCAGAATTTTGTATGTAGAAATTAAATTATCATAATCCTGAAGAAGTAAAACAGGCTAGCACAGACTGAAGCATCGAAAATGGTAAGATAAGATCAAAAGCAATTGGAAAATTAACTATAATTATATTGGTAACTGTTTCAGCAATAAAATCAAACAGAGATAAAGGCCGAAAATAACCACAGAAATCCCGGCCACTCGATGCTGGTGTAATGACGACGAAGACGACGACGATGACAGCTACAACAACATTAACAACATCAAAATCATGTCGACAACAATCTTAACAATAACATTAACATTATGAAACACCAGTAACAAAAAGTGTAGCAACAATAACAACAACATCAATTTTGTTAATATTTCTCTATTAACATACTTGCAGCAAAATGCGTCTGTTTCACTGCAATAATGAAACTTAGACACACGCATACACACATACATACATCCGCTTACACACATACATATATACACATGCGCTTACACACGCACAAACAGACATACAAGAATAAATGCTAACGTATAAACACACACACATACACGTCCGTACACGTATCCTACCAGAACAAAACGAAACAAATAGAATAGAATAGAAAAAAAAAATTTAAATTGATTCGACTTCAATAAAACTAAAAGGGTGGGGTTTAGAAATGGTATAATTAAAATGTATAAATCACAGAGAAAGCCTTTTAAAGGTAGAATGATTTATGTGACGATTTCAAGAGAATGGTACGGTATTGTTACTGGAATAAAAACAAGGGAAAAAGAGATGAAATGAGAAAAAAGCAAATAAAAGAAATGAAATAAATACGATGATAAATGTTTTGAAAATAAATTATAGGCTCAGCAGAGTAACATCAACGGAAGCAAGCATTTCTGAGGCAGGAAGATGAAGATCAGAGGCAGCGGACGCAACAACTAAAAGATGTAATATAATTGGTTAGATTTTTGTATGTCATCAAAACAAAAGTTTGCAGCCATAGTGACTGCAAAAATCAATTAAATTCTTAGAATCGAAAATATTTGCATCTGGTTGCGTAGAAATAATACTGCAAAACCAACATGCACACACACACACACACACACATATATGTATGTATGTATAATGTTTGTGTGTATTGGTAAGTGTATATCTGTGTGTATATATATATGTATGCATGTCTTTGGTGATTTTTT
>NC_068992.1:45619518-45627945 GCF_001194135.2 Octopus bimaculoides
TGTATAATGTTTGTGTGTATTGGTAAGTGTATATCTGTGTGTATATATATATATATATAGGTATGTGTGTATAATACACACAGACACACAAACATGTATATATATATATGAATGCGTCTGTGCGTATGTTTGGGGGTGTAGTTGGGTTAGAAGTCCATCCAAAATTGTTTTACTACAACATTTATTATTATAGCCTAACTCTTTAAGATAAGTAGTTTATATGTGTGTGTATGTATGTGTATTTTAAATGATTGCATCAACAGATCCGGTAACATACTTCTTTAGAAATGTTTGCTCAATGTATTAAAGACAATGTAGAAATCTTAGTGTTGTTTTGTTGAAATATTTTTACAAAAACACTGCGTTTCTAGCATCCATCCATTAGCAACTGAAAACTTTTGATCTTTAAAGTAATATCGTCTAAAATTACTAGTTATGAGTTACAAATTAGATAAAATAACATCACGAGACATCTTTAATAAGAGTTGGGGAGCTGGGTATAGTTTTTCCCAGTAATGGAGATACACACAATATGAAACTAGCTTTGAAAAGGCTTTTCATGCGGCATCACCTATAAATAACAGATGCAGCCAATATTTCAATAAAGCACTTAGTTTTAATCAGTATAAAACCCAGCGTCCATTTACATTGAAGAGCCGCCGCTAAAATTCCTCTGCATGTGTTAATGGATGACAGAGAAATTACTTTCAATTTATTGATAATTTCCTAACTTTGAAAAATATTATTATAGTTTGTCGGTGGACGACAAATAAACGGAATAATTTTGGTTTCATTTTTCATGTTATCGACGTATTTGTATTAATTTATTCTCATTTCGATAAATGCAGATATCTATCAATACATGGAGTATGTATCGGTTACTGCTTGTATGTTCATATATATGTATTGTATGTATACATGTGTGGGTGTGTGGGTGTGTATGTATGTGTGTGTGAACCATTATGCGAAAGGAGATACCAGACAAGACAAACTGCACAAAATAATGAAAACGCACACACATATATATGTGCATATATATATATATATGGAATATTCCAAATAGTGAAGAGTAAATCATAATTTAGCAATTTAAATCCTTTGACGAAATTTGTTTCTCTTGGAATATCTGCAAAAGAACTGGTAGTGTTATAGTGTTGACACTTTTTGTAGTTAAATCTTGCTTAAATCTTCCATTGCAATGATGAGAATAATGATTGGTTAGGATGATGCTAACACTGATGTTGAGGAGGACAGGGTCGATAACTGATGATGATGGTTAATACCTTAATAACATGCAAACTATGCACTATTGCTTTGGACAATGGCGGTATAACATGCATAATGAACTACCGTGTGCCGCCAAATGCAATGTTCTGGAGTGTGCAGTACTCTCGTCTGCAAGCAGTTAGTACGGTGGTTACCCACATGTAACAAGTCTATTTGATAGAAGTTGAATGCGGATACAAAATTACTGTTACAATATTACACACCATTCTTTAATAACAATGATCTATAGTCCTACAAAAATATTTCACTGTTCTTCAGTATGTCATTCTTCAAACATGAAACTGTCCAAGTATTTTGAGGATAATAAAGATGATTCGGGTTGCTAGAGGCAGCTTATTGCCTGCTACATTATGTTACACCAGGGGGAAAGACGTTAAAATCCCAACAGCCATCTTCATCTTGCTGTAAATAAAAACTACAGTGCCTACAATTCGATTCAGAGTATGTTCTCTTGTTACTAACACTAAATGTAGATGTAATTTCAGACCTCATACCACTCCTTTGTTTCCCAAATAACTTCGTCACCCCCACAAGGTTTCCTTCGCAACAGTTTCTTTACCCATTTCATCCACGTTCTTAGAATATGACACGTTATGCAGGCGGAATGGTCGCGGTGGGTAAACCTACGGTCAAACGTCAGGGCTGCCGTTTTGCTAGAAAAACCGTATTCACCGATGAGATCAAGAGAAGGCTTTTACATTTTTACTCGTCTGAGTAGAAAAAGCAAACCAGTGTATTTCAAATCATCCCGTTTCAGCTAAAGACTATATGAAATACGAATCTCCCAAAACAAAACAAAAAATGTTTTCATAAATTAAGACGCGATCGGCATATTTAGAATGTATTGCATCAAAAATCCTTTAGACTTGGCTTAACCTGAGAGGTATACTAGATCGTCCCTTTTTAGCCACTCCCCACCTCTAAACAAATTAGATATTTACCTATTAATCGTATGTCACCTTCTTTAGACGAACGCTTGAAATAACGTGAAGTGTGGACCTGAAAGTAAAACAGTGCTACTTCAAATGCAGCTGTATACAAAAGTGTTTTGTTTTACGCTCCAGGGAAACACGGTAATTCTTATTATTTTCGTTCGACATAAAGAACGTCATTCCATAATGGTTTTGGTACGCTTTTAGTTTTGTTTTAATGATAGGAAGAACATTTTTCTTTACAAATTATTTCTACACGAAGATAATTCGAGAAATCACTATTTTTATTAACGATGCATGATTAAAAACAGAATTCTGATCACTAACACACACATAAACACATGCGCATAGACATGTGTATGTCTGTCTGTGTCTCTCTATATATGTATTTGTATGGAATGTATACGTCTTATCTCTTTCTCTCTTTATACACACACACACACACACACACACACACACACACCCCCACACCCACACACACACACACACACACACACATATATATACACACACATATATATATATATATATATATATATATATATATATATGTATATATTTGTATACACAAAACAAAAACTGTTTTTGGGTAATATACTTTCAAATAAGGATATCGTATAAATAATAACTACGTGATGAATCGAATAAAACTGACTCAGTTGTATCAAGTAAGACAGAAAAAGAAAGTAAATGAAAAAATAATTATGATAAATTGTTTCGAAAATATAAAAAGATGTCAGAATTGTATTTCAAAACGACTAAAAGATGGATGGAAAAGAGACGAGGTTTCTTACTAAGAAAACAAAACAAACTAATCGAGAAAACATGGATCCTTTGAAATTTGAAATAAATTCTTGGAACAAAATAGAATTTAAAGATTTTTTTCTAAGCATTCGTTTGTATATATAAATTCTATAGTGAAGAAATTCTGAAAAGACAGATTTGTGTATAGGTAGAGTTTTATCGTGCAAACCAGTCGAGTAACACTTACTGTCTCCCGCTTTGAAATATTATCACAAATAATCAGCGTTTTAATATATATGTGTGCATGAATGTCTATATATGTATACATTCACACACAGAGATACACACACATACTCGTATATAAACACACGCACACACAAACACACACACACACATAAATATACATACACGTAAATGTCGAGCGATAAAAATGAGTGTATAACACCGCATTGGTGGATAGAATTTCTCTATTTGTGTATTACGGCTACCATTGAATTCAAGTTAAGAAAAAATGTAAAAATATTTTAATATCGTAACTACTTTTCAAGCCGATCACACGGCGGATTGATTTCCGTATCCATTTTGAATTAAAACACAAAGTCTCGTTGAATTTGCGGAAATTCTCGTACACTTTTCACCTATGTTCTTATTTCTTGTTTTTTTCCATGGCTTGTTTTGATTCTCTTTTCGTGTTTAGTGTTTAACCGGTGTTTGAGGACGTTGGAAGCATTGATACGCAAACGATGAACGATGAAAATAAGTGGTGAACACTGCATTGGTGAATATGTATGCATGTACACACACATATAGATATACATATATATATATATATATATATATATATATGTGTGTGTGTGTGTGTGTGTGTGTGTGTGTGTGTGTGTGTGTGTGTGTGTGTGTGTGTGTGTGTGTGTGTGTGTGTGTGTGTGTGTGTGTGTGTGTGTGTATTTAAATATCTACCAAATATTTTGGTAAAATATTGTAATATGTACGTATATGTATGTGCATGTGTGTGAGAGAGAGAGAGAGAGAAAAAAAATAAAGAGACAGTGAGACAGAAAGGCTAACAATTACATTATTTTAGTGGAATTTTAATTCTGTGTATAAAAAATACGGAATTAACACTACAGAACATTGTCTCAAGTTTGCAACTATTCTACTGTGTCAATGAGAATCGTGAACTGGTAACACAATGAAGGAGTTGTAAGAAATATTAAGTGAAGAAGAGTCACAGCAATTAGAATAGAACGTGAGAAAATGTGCCGTTGTGCGATTGTAATCGTTAATCTACGGAATATGTAGAGTCAATTAAAAACAGATGGTAGGCGGCACAAAGGCAACACTTAAACAAAAATTAGCCGTTTATCAGCCGTTTCACGAAAGATTCTAGCAGTTTCGACGCCTAGGAGAATTGTGCATTTTTGGGGCATCAACAACCACTGGATACGCATGTTAAAGAATTGATGCATATGGAAACGGGACACAACAGATGCACATAATTGAAATTTAACGCCTGGGATGGAAAAACATAAGAACAAGAAACACTATGTCCGTAATTAATGACAAGGACACAATAAGTAGAAAATTGGCATAGATCTAATTACTTTAAAATAAAATTAATGCATACATCTTTTATTATAAAGTAGTCGATTGCGATGAAAATGAAAGACCAAATATTAGTATAACCACAAAATACACTTGGAAGAATATGTCAAGCAAAGATATCAGAAGAACAGACGATACGTGCCCTTACTATGCGAGGTGAATGGCAAGAAAGAGGTTAATCATCACAACCTTTCGACTGTAAGACAATGTGCGTGTGTACATATACTTCCAGGTATCTGCATAATGTTTATATGTGATATTGCGCAATTACTATATAATATTGTCCATTCTTGTTAAAGACAATTTCTGTTAACTATTTTTTATCCCGTTAAACACCGAATTATGTTTCGTCTTTTATATCAAGTTTCTATTTCTATAAATTCTATTTCTCTAAATAGGCAAGACTCAAGAAAATATAATCTGAGAAAAGTAATGAAATTTTTGCTAAGTCTGTAAAACGACATATAACTTCTGACCAGTGACACTGCGCAGTATTCTATCACTACGTTCATGGAACATTTTGGAAAAAGCAGATAAGACAAAGTGAAAGATAACATAGAAATCAATTACAGAACAAACCGGAATAATAAGAGATAAAAGAAAAGAGGCAGAAACTGATGACGCAAAAGAAAGAAATGAAAAGCAGGAGTTGTGCCAAATATTCTCGATCAGCCGAATATATTTAGAATGATAGCCAAACAAATTTATATCTCAAAAATCAGTATCGCAAATGATTTGTAGTTGAGGCAACAAAGATAAAAGAATCACAAATTTTTGGTGAAACGGTGCCAGTTTGGAACCTTCGCGGAGAAATGTTAATGGTTAAAGAGATAGAGAGGGAAGCAGACACTATTTATCAGACAGTAAATAATGTCGAAAGCCAACATTTCCGTCTTGCTCTAATTAATCAGGTGCCACCTATCATTTATATTTCTAAATTGCGCACTTTAAACTACAATAGTGAGCAACATTACAGCATAAATTATTTAATTCTTTTTTTTTTCTTAGTTAAAATTCAATTATCTGACAATTTGAAGTCGATAACTGTTATCGATGTAAAGATTGTTCCATACGTAAAGCTACAGCTTATGTATATTAATGTTGTCCACTTTATTATATTTATTTCTTACCGTATTTTATTTTCGTCAGGAATAATATATGTCATATTGTTTTTATTTTTACAACTATGAAAACATTTGGAAATCAGTTCAAAAGGAGTGGAGACAAATAATAACTTTGAAGAATTGTTAATATTGAGCTGTAAAATCCAATTTGCTAATAACAGGTCCTTCGAGGCACTCGTCCAAGAAATCGCGAGCCAAGCACATCATTTATGTCTTCTTCATAATTCATAAAAAGTTAACTTCGTGTGTGACGAACAAGTAAACTATGATTGCAGAACATGAACTTGTTCAATCAATATAGAAGCAATAATCATCCAACAGAATATCTTAAGGAGCTAAAATAACGTAGGTTACACACTGCAGGCAAGTAACGTTAAAAGGAAAATGTAGAAACGAACATTAGATACTAGCATTTACTCCACAGTTGTGATTTCAATTTTGTGTAAACTAACGTTTGTCTATTAGAAATTTTGCATTTTTCACAGGCTAACCGTTCCAATTTCTTTAATCTCTCAATTCAAAATTGAAAGGTAACTGCAATTCTTATGTTTATCTCTATATGTTATAATGTCTCTGTGATTATACATATTTATTATATATGTGTTCTCCGGTTGCTACTACTGGCATTGTTTCATACTTCGCAGATATATTCAAATTAAAGAATATCCGGTCACATCTTTTTAATAGCACTACTCTTTGTCCGAAACTGAAACCTTTGCTGACATCGCACTTTAGTTTAGCGCTAAGAATATAGCAAGGAAATCAGCATTAAAAAATTGGGCATATTGAAAGAAATGAGAATTTCATTACCTGTGACGAATGTCTTTTCCTATCATTACGAACCAATATTGATACTAGATCGGCAATGACTGGTTAATTTGTACTTTGCTTTCACGAATTTTTTTATATGTCTATGTTGTCTATGTTGTGATAAAGGGGAACATCCAGGAAGTGACATCTTAGTGAGACAGGGCTGTATTCAGAGATCAGCTGGATAGAAAGAAGCAACGTGAACTGAAATACTTTGCACAAGAGAACAACGCACCACCTAAATCAGAAAATGGGCCTTCTACCACATAATTGTCCGACCAGCTGCCTAACCATAAGGTTACACATACTACAACATATACCACAACAGGTGGCTAAAGGATAGATAGAACTGTAATATAGTATACAGCAGCGCAGTCTCGATGATGTTATTCAAGCTCTAGCTAGCAAAATCTTTTCAAAGACACAATTTCTACTCTTCTCTTGAAATATGTTCAATCAGCGGCCAGAGAGAATTTACATAAAGATTTTGATTATGTTTATTTCTGTAATCTACTGAGGGGCATTAGGCAGAAAAGTTCACCAAAAGAGATACTGAAATTCATCAGAATTCATAGTATTTAATATAATCTCTTAATAAAATGGCTTAATCAGATTCTATTTACAATAATGTGCAACATTATCAGTTGCTAGAAAGCTAAGATATGTAAATATGAAAAATTGTATTATGTTGTATGCTGTGTGGTGTATAGTATATTTAAGCACAGTTAACGTTTCCCAAAGACTCACTATTTGCCATACATAATGGGATATTCATGTTTCTCTACAAAATAATAGGAAACATAACAGACACATATAACAAACACAATTCTAGTTTCTGATAACCTCTAACGAAATGACGTTTTTAACCCGAGACAAGATCGGGTCTAATTATATGTATATAACATAAAAGGTCTTAAACAACCTCATTTGTGTCACAACCACTTGGTGGCTCATATGATTTATCATTACCATGGTTTAAAGAAGCCTTAGTATATGTACGTGCGTGCATATGTATGTGAGTTTGTGTATGTATGCAAGTGAGTGAGTGAATGTGTGAGCCTATATCGATCTGTCTCTTGTTATATTCAAAGACATATAATTAAAAAAAGGTTGAAGAGAATAGTTGTGGCATATGTGGCCAAAACCTCATTAATGTATGATATTTATAAATGTTACTTGAAGCGATCATATCTTACCACGCACATTTGGTTCTGCACTCTACACATTGTGAACTCACCATTAGTAGAGCTCTGCAAACATTAAAACAGAAAAAAAAAGAAGATCATGAAACATTAAATTTCAAAAGCTTATAAAGAATACATTATACACTAAACATCAACATCAATTTGAGGTTTGAAGCAGTGTGAAGAGAATGCAATTATATGAAGAGGGTCAAACAACTATAAATTTCACCAGAGAATTGGTGCTCCCAGTTTGCAATTTACTCACAAGAGTCAGACGGGTGATATGCAAAAAGAAAAAGAAAAATTAACAATAAAACGGAACGAAAAACACTAGCGTAGTGAATTGTGAAATAATCAATAGTTTCAATAATTACAGAAATAACCTGAGGTTAAAGCCTGTAAGATTGAATGAACATTATAATGAAATGTATATATGTAAGAAAAACTATTGAGACACAAGTGGCGTTGCGTATATTAAGCACTTCCTTCGTACCAACTCTTCAAAACAGTTCATATCTTTTAGTTTGGATAATGTGCATAAATTTTTTTTCTTCTGAAGTGAAAATAATTTTGAATAAGTTTTACTTGAATGTAAATCGATTGAAATGTATAACTTGAATTCTGAATATATATTCGAGTGAGAAACGTGTGAGGTTAATGGAGATAATTTATTCAACAGAATTTTGAGGTCTCAACAACGCAAATTTTACTCTGTATTTGATAGTAAAATTTGTGATTAAT
>NC_068992.1:45628314-45645131 GCF_001194135.2 Octopus bimaculoides
ATATATGAGACTTATGAGATTTTCTGCATCATTTGAAGATGCATCTTGGAAATTCATGATTTTCAAAAAAGAACACGGATTGTCGTGTATTTTGGAGACGTGGCAAGCGAAAAATATTAAGCGTCCTACTGGAAATTAAACTTGAGAATTAACGTGATGAAAACTACTCGTATTTCTTTGATACCAAATAAATTATAACGAGAGTAATTTAGATCAGACATGAATTGTCTGCAACCTGTGTGCACGGACTCTTTAATAAAATATAACTACACATATAGTTACACACACACATGCCGAATATAACAATCTACTACTCATTAAGACACGAATTCTCGCCAGGACGTGATTATGTGCCCTTCACATTGTTAGTTAAGAAAGACATTAATATGTGCTATATTAATAAACAATCGTAAAATTTAATTGGAATTAAAAGTTTTTATTTTCATTAGCACTTGTGAAGTGCACATAGCATACGTTTATAATTTAATTAAATTCAAAAGTAATGATCATATTTTAGTATAGACTAATGATTGTGTAGGTACGTGGTATTTTGATATGTAACCATAATGTACTATAAAGGATATTAACTATATAAACACACAGACACACACACACACACACACACACACACACACACACACACACACACACACACACACACACACACACACACACACACACTCATCACCCAGCTTTGCCTTCAATCTCATTGTTTGTTTACATCTGACATCTCGATATCAAACGTTGTAGTAAAATGCGTTGTAGCAAAAATTAGTTTGTAGGATGTCTATAAAAATAACCTTAACAGAATATTTTAGTAACCAAGTGGAGTGTTGTGGTTCCACTGAAATATTTAATAATGTAGGAACGCGAAAATGGGTAAAAAAAAAACTGTATCTTATAGAAGTATCTTCCTCTCCTGAGAAAGAACATATTTCAGCACAACACTATTGGTAATCTTCTGTATGCATTGACGTAGTGATAAAATACTACTTTCATAGTTAGGATTGTACGGCTATTTCAAACCGGAACACTGTTATCTTCAGAATGACAATTGATTCAGTGACAGTGATATGGAATCACATACTGGTATGCTCCAGCTTTCCCCTCCAGTAAACATGCTGTTATTTACTCTGCCTTTCCTATTAACACTACAACGGCCACGGGTCCTGGAAGTTTTTCAAAGTGAACATAAGCCATATCAACTACGTCTGAACACCTGCGAAGGTCATTGGAACAAATCACTTTCCTCCAGAATAAACTAAAATAAACGAATCTTAGGCTATAGCTTTTCATGAAGGTTGATGCCTTCATACTTCTGATTTGTGTCTATTTTGTGCAGACAAGAAATATTTACAATGACCTCATTTACGGTTAAACAGGCTATGGCATTGAATGACGGCAATCATTGGTGAGGATAGACTGACTTTCAAAAAGCAAAATATAGAAAGTTGACCAATTAGAGAGTAAAGAAACGCCTATTCATTTCTGGAGTGCCGAAGGTAATTAGATTAATCAGTGGGAGGAGCAGTTAAGTGAAAAGTAATTCTGAAAGAGGTCAACAAAATTTAAATGTGAAAATTGAAGTAAAATATGTGCCGTAATATAATATTCAGTATTGTCTAAAGAATATGAAGATGATAGGTCATTATAGAAACGATGGAGATCTGAAATGTAGATTCCGAAGTTCCAGGTTTTGTTAGATTTTGATGACGTGGAAAAACTGTAGAGCCACGATAGAGAAAACATATTAGCGAAGTATTGCTGACTCTGATGAAATTTGCGTTCTCAACGTGAAGGACAACATTCTACCGACAATACTCAAGTGCTTGTGATTGGCTGTTCAAGCATTTCAAGCATGGCCCATCCTCCAGAGCAGGTCACCCGGACCTTGGTTTCTTATCGAGGCTGGTGTTACCTTCTCTAAAATGTCTGAATCAGTTTTGTACTACAAGTTCATTGACAGTTCCTGGCCCTCTCACATCACTAATTTCTTTTGCCGCAGCCCTTGCACTCGGTTCTTTTTTCCTCAGCTAGATTAAAATGTCTCTTCTTGCAATTTTTCCCCTTTCATTATCATAGATGCAAAATAAAGAATATACAATTTATGTTTTTATATTATGTATGAAAATAAATAATAAAAAATTCAACAATCCGAAAAAGCATTTGCTTCAACTGGTAATTAAAGGTGATGAAACCAGCGTTTATCTTGTTCTTCTACCATTGCTTTGATATTACGGCGTCTGTTACTTTCATTTGTGTTCTATTAGAATATATACTAGTGACATACTGAGGTCGATTATAAGCTATAAAGACGAAAGTACCTTGAAGAGCGACAATAGTCACTTAATTATTGAATTGTGGATATCTTATTGACGTTAGGAATTTCTATCATAGCAACGAGTTGATGCTCTTTTCTAATATATTCATAGATTATAGATGCAAATCATACTTTAAAATTGGAAAGTTGACAATTTTAGCACAATACTGCAATCGTTTGTTACTGTAAAATTGTAAAATAATTATGAAGAAATTAATGAAATTATTCATTCGTGTTAATAATAAAAGCCAAAGAAAACAGGACTAAAATTTTCACCCTGCAGCACACAGCAACAATTAATCGCTTCAAGCTGTTTACTAATAAAAGAATGTCAATCTTAAAGAAATTTCCGATACTGTTGCTATTTTTTTTATAACATTATTCCTTGTATGAAAAAACTTGCCCCTTGGAGAATGTTTTAAGCTATTCCGTCTTATATTTGAAGGTATATAATAAATACACTATGTTTAAAAGATTTATTAAAAGTACTGTCTGCAAAAATGAAGTAACACTATCTGTTGGAAACATCTGTATACACACTCACGCACACACAAACACACGCGTACACACACACACACACACACACACACACACACACACACACACACACACACACACACACACACACACACACACACACACACACACACACACACACACACACACACACACACACACAGAGCTTCAGTAACAATCACAACGTCCACTTCCGCTCTCCCCACATACGAGTAAGACCAACAGTAGCACTTACATTATGTTCATGCTATTAACACTAACACCACAAACTAACTCCGAAGTAAGTAAATAAAATTTCCTTCGTTTATTTTATTACTTCACCTACGAAAAGCAGAAGAAACATACAAGTGAGAATTTATTGATTCTGTGTAAGAGAAATAAACTAACTCTAGCTGAAGTATAAGACTGTTTGCAGTTATCCAGGAGAAGAAAATGGGAGAAAATACTTGTAGTGAAAACAACGGTCAAAGATTGCAGCGTTTATGTCCTCATGCCAGTTTTAGCTGCCTATCCTTATATCGTTAGAGTGAGAGCATCCAAATTTTGCTATTTATTAACTAGGAATAACATACTAAGCTACACGCTAACAAATATGACCCACGCCAGCAATATATATGCTGTCAACTTAATGTGACAGTCCCCTGAATGGAATGATACTACTGTTGATTATAACTAGGAAGCTGCACCGCTTCCTGTCGGCCTTGACACATTTCCTGTGTCCTTATGTTTACAAGGGGGAGACAAGCACCTCCACCCAGCTAAGTCTGCATCCATAGTCATGTTTCTGAGTCTTTGCTCGTCATCAGTCTGGAGTAGATGACTTGCTAGTCGAAGATGCCTGTCAAGCTATTGTAAACATAATAATTCTAGTGAAATACATTAACTGATTTCAAATTTAGAAATAATACATTTCTAAATCTCTCAGAGAAATTTATGCAGTAGTGATACAATGAAGTAGTTGTATGCTGTCAACTTATTTCTGATTTAAAATTTCAGCAAAAAGCCAGGAATTTCTGAGGAGGTGTTTAGTCGATGTAATCTACCCCAGGACTCATATGTCATTTATCCTTCTTATTTTTTTTTTCCATTCCAAAGGGATGAAAATTAAAATCGACCTCAGTGGAATTTGAACTCAGGACATTAAGACGGACGAAATGCCGATGAGCAAATTGTCCGGCCTGCTAACGTTTATACCAGCTCACTGCCTTATTGCTACATAAAACATCAAGACTTGAACTGTTTAATTATACATCTGGAAAGTAGTTATAGAATATAGCATGACTTCTGTGTAATCATGTCTGCCACTGTTAAAAAAAAAAAACGTTGTCTGGAAACATTATATAAGTATTTAGTTTGATTAATAGTGGAAAATGATTGCGCATTCAAAAACATATCCCTGGGGTGGCCAAACTGCAGCAGGCGACCACCATGTGCCTCTTTAACTATTGACATGCACCTATCTGACAGTGAAGATACGTTGGCTGAGTTCTTATTTTATATATTTCATCACCCTGAATATAAAAGTTAAAAGTTAAATAAAAAGAATTCAAGCTTTATATTTATTTATTGATCATGAATTGATACCAGCTGTGTAATGCAGTCGGAGCGGCTTGTCTTCAGTTTCGGAAAAGGGGAACGACATTCCGACAGAGATTCAAATGTATAATGTATAATTGAAATGGATATTTAAATTTCTCTACTTCTGTTTTATTTGAGTTTTGCACTCTCCGACTTACTTACCATGTTTCCCATTGAAGCTGTAATCAGGTAGATACATATAAGACTATCAAGATGTGCCGTTTGCATGTATAATGTTATTTTCAAATCTCTTTGCAAAGTACGCAACATTCTGTTACACACACTTGAAATTGACAATAAATGGGAAAAATCTTAATCTTTCACTACTTGTCACAATTCTTTTCCAGCAATATTCGCTGTCACATTATCTGCTTAAAATAATGTTGCTGTCCTTTATTAACTCAATAATTTATACTATTTTACTTCATAATGAAACACACATCCCCTAAAATAATGAGCAATGCTAGATCTGCGCGTGGCATCGTTCTTTAATGCTGAGGGTAGGAAAGATGGGAACCAGTGGAGTTAAAGAAATTTGTGGTCAGTAAGTGTTACAAAATAACCTTTGAGTCTTATCTGCCATATGCCACTTGGTCATTGCAAAGCCAGCATCTTGAAATGCTACTATGAACAAACCACGAACATTTTACGCTTGATTATCTACCTAAATTAGAATTAAGGAAAATCATGTTAATTATGTTAAAATCCTCGCTAAATAGCTAACATATACTGTTGACAACGGTGAGCAAGGATGCCGATACGACTGAAGCCAGGCTTGTTATATTATGGAATATTGCTTGAGAGAGAGAGAGAGAGAGAGAGAGAGAGAGGGAGAGAGAGAGATTTTGTATGTGTCTGAACGAGGTAGCACTAGTCTACTTGTGTAAATGTGTATCAACCTAGTGGTGGTTCAGCTACGTAGGCACCTATAAAACAATTAGTGAAAGCGTGGTACAAACTTATGAGAGATGGCTAAGACCATTATATATATATATATATATATATATATATATATATATATATACACGCGCACGCACATACACCTACACAATCATATGCATGCGTGCATGTTCGTATATGTATAACTATGTATTTATAGAAATGTATATAACATCGGAGTGGTGAGTTTACAGAGTAAATAAGGATGAGAGAAAGATAGTTTTATTGTAACTCACGTTTATGGAAAATATTTATAATCTCCACTGTCTACTTCTCGTCACCTTCAGTAAAGATACCCATTAGTGTACGAACAAAAGTTGATCCATTCTCTATAGAATTCACGTCCACAATTGTTATAACTACCTATTTATTTTTATTCAACTAACATCAGATTTCAAGACACCTAGACTACATTTGCTAGACATCTTTTTTTACTTAGTCTACCACTTGCCGGACCTTAACTTCGATATCTTTTGTATTATCAGCTTTCTGAAAACAGCATTGATTAACTTTCGTGTTTATTCTCTCATTTTCTTTTCGATATGTTTTCTTTATATTGCACTTTTTTTTTTTTTTCATCTCACTCTTTCTCTCTCTCACCTTCTCTGTTCTTGCGCGCTCTCTCTCTCTCTGTCTCTCATTTCCCCCTTCTCTCACTCTCTCTCACTCTCCTTTATACTTCTTCACTTGCCATCTCGTGTTTTAACGTCACGACATTACAACTGATGAGGCCATAGCGGTTTCCTAACTCTGATAAATGTGCCAACATCGTGCCACACAAAATCAAAGAGATAGACAGACAGATTGGATAGAGAGATAGATGTAGAGAAAACCAGTGTGTAGAGGAAAGAGACGAAGTGGAAGACGTACACGCAAACATTTCGCTTTCTCTCTCTCTCTCTCTCTCTCTCAAACACACACACATGCAAATACATACACTACCATCACTAACAACAACAGCAACAACTCCACACTTATTATTTGCGTGTATTTTGAGAACCATACATATATTCCGTTACTTCTTTCTTTGTAACTGAGATTTTGCTGTATAAATGTTAGTAGTGCTATTTCTGAATAATGTGTGTGTGTGGATCTCCGTCAATTTCGACGGCAAGGATTCATTTGATGCTGTAGCTTAATAGCCTTTGTGCTATGGAAACATTATATTGATGAAAATCGTGCAGTAAAATGGTTTTACTGCAGCGCCACACGTATTTTCTTCTTAATATTAAGCTATAATATCAACTGAATATTTGTTCACGAAAGCGACGGAGTTTCATATGCGCGCACACGAAGCACATCACATATAATGGCCTATACAAAAAAGTCTTCCCACGTTGTGAGATACATAAAGTGGTTATTGCCAAGTTCCTCGTCCTCTTGCAGTTCTTTCTGCCCCTATTCAAATGTCTGTGCGATTGAGATCTTGCCCGAATGTTCGACAATACAACATTCTTGAAGTGGTCTTTTTTATCTCTTTTTCTACTTCTCATATAGCCATTAAAACTGTTGTTGTTTGCTGTGTAGCAAGAAGTCACAAAATGTCACGTACTAGGCGAAACAGACGCAGCTCCACGATGGATTGACTTCGTAAAAAAAATTGTTATATTTTCTCTCTCCAGGGTGTCTAGAGGAATCATAGCAAACGCTGATGGAGTGTGTCTTGCATCAAAACCTCCTCTGCCGCCATATTCTTCTTGATGGCTTCAAAGAATTATTGTTAAATTTGTAATTGTTGTAAATGTATTGATAATCTACATGTTATTTTATTTTTAAATCTATATAGAGATTTATTTGTATGTCTACTGTAAAACTAAATGCCAGTCGGTTTCTACATTCATTGTAAATCTATTTTAACACTAGCGCCCTGAGGGTAATATTCTCTGGCAACGCACAAAAGCCCTTTTCAGAGTTATTTACTTTGAATTGATATTATCTCATATCTGATTAGTCTGTTATTACGTAACATGCTTCACGATTTTAGTGTACATACCTTATTCGTATTTCCTCTTAAGTTCTATATATTCTGGGAACGCATTAAAGCCCTTTTCGGGGCTACTTTATTTGAATTCTTACTATCGGGTAACTAATTTCATGTTATTACATAACTGACTTCACAATTTGGGTATTCATAACTTATTGGGAATTCCTAAAAACAAGATCCTGTGTAAGACATTTCGGTATTCTCTGTAAATGCACGAAAACCGTTTTAAGGGCTACATACTTTGTGTTGTTATTGGATTAGCGAAGCAATTATGAGAACGGAACCAAAGGATTAACTCCGTTTTTCTGGGAATTACCGGGTACGTCAGCTAGTTATACATACATTCACTTGACTAGACGTTCATAAATAATTATGGAAAATGATTCTGTTACCAGACATCTGAGAAAAACAGCGGTATTGATATTTATCAAAATGTAGTTACTATGACAAGAAGCATGCAAACAATAGTGTAAACATTTTAAACATTTGTAAACACATTCTTTGCTGTTTCTTCGCTGCATAAGGTAATATATCATTATCTACAATGATGCTTCTTTAAACAGACACTGATGTCCATATAAGCGGATATCGTTGAAAAATGTAAACTATGAAACACAAGGGATGACTTGATATTGGTAGAGAACAACTAAAGAAAGCCTTTAATTAGAATATAAATCTCTCAGTTGCAATCATGTGACCTATCAGTGTCTTTCTTTACCTTTCTGGTTTTAAACAAGCTATTTCTTTCGTAAAAAACTATACATCTTTCTTAATATAGTATCTTTTAGTACATACTCTATGGTTTATAGGATAAACTTATTGTGAGAGGTTTTACTCCAACACAATCCTCATAATACATCGAAACATAAAGAACGGAATACGTGACTCCAATAATCTAATATCAATGAAGCTCCTTATGAAAACAGAAACTACGATTGTGTTGTTGCTAAGCACGTGCTCAAATGGTAAGCTATGGTTTTTAATGAAAGTATTTCTTCGGAGCAACACTAATTATTCCCACATAAACAGAATTTAAGCATTCATATTCTGAGTGATGCAAATTATAATTATTTTCACACACACACACACATACACACAGACGAGCGCGTGTGTGCATGACTCCACGCGTGGGTGAATCTGCATGTGCGTGCGTGCGTCTGTGTGTGTGTGTGTGTGTGTGTGTGTGTGTGTGTGTGTGTATGTGATGTGTGTTTCTGTTTGTGTTTGTATCATTTTATTGTATCATATTTCATGGCAAATTAATGTTACTTATTGGAAATATAGAGGCAATTAAACGTATTATTTTCAAGACTAACATAGTCATTACCATCATTCTTATTCTTCTTCTCTTTCTTTTTCTTAATAATAGTAATAGTATCATCATTAACATTATTATTTTTATTCCCAACAATATTATTGTTCCAATGTGAGTGCGCGCGCACATCGTGATGTGTCCCTAAGCAAGAAACTTAACTTTCTTTGCCCCCAAATCTCTCTTCAATCAAATAAATGATTTCTTCCTATTAGTCATCTTGCTTTTCATATTGTTGTTGGTTTTGTGCTGTTGGCAACACTATTGTTGTTGCTGTTGTTGCCTATATTGTTGTGATTGACATTGTTTATTAGAACTGTTGTTGCTTTCAATATGTGGAGATTTTTCTCATCGATTGAGTGTGCGTATATATATATATATATATATATATATATATATATATATATATGCACGCAAATACACACACATACACACATTTACCCACACACACATGCATATGCAGAGACACACGCATAAACACACACACACACACTTCGACCATTGTTGTGATGAACTTAACAATTATGTTCATTAATATATGAAGAATATATTCGCCTCTATATTCACTTCCCGTTCGCCGTAGGTGTGTACACACATCGTTGTTGACTATTGATTCATTGATACAGTTCTGCCAATGCTTTTTCAACGAACTACATATTGTACTCTTTCTTCATACACTTTTCTTGTACTCTTCCTTTACCTAAACTTCTTGTAAATCATTAAGTATTTGTAAAAGTGTGTATTTGTTTCCCTCATCAAAGCTATTGTATCAAATTACTCTGGTAATTGTCCTCGCTTCCATATCGATAACATAATCTGTTTACCGATTCCTAAAAGTTTGTGTTAAAAATATTTTTTGCTTCTAAACATATATTTCCCTATCCTTTCCTGATATTTCTTTAATCCCGTGGACTAGGAAATTATTCGTAATCACAATCCTTTTATTTATTCACCTTTTTTTCACAATTCCTTCCGGATTGTTTTTTTTTTAGTTTGTCCTCTGTTAATCTCATTAGTTATTCCCCGTTTTAGCTGCTTCAATCATCTTTATCCTATATTCCATTAAAATCGAAATCTTCCTGTACAGTTCTTTTATCTATTCTTTGTTAATTATGTTATTTCTATTATTACTTTATTAATCATTATTTCAAAAATAATTGATCTTTGTTTCGAAAATTATAAATAGCAATATTTGGGGAAAAACCTTTATACCTATGATCAACATCGATAAATAACACCCAGGACAAAAACTGCCATGTGAATGAACTAAAATACTTACATATCCAAGAAACGTTATTTTCTGGAATAAATAGCCTATCACTATGTCCACTGAAGTTACTCTGTATCATTCTAGTTGCACCAGCCACAAGTGTAAAATTTAACGGAATGTTTTTTATTCGAAATAAAAAACAATGTTGTCAATTATTCGTTATTCATCTCATAACAGGATTGTCATTTACACTGTCGACAATCAGTTAGCTACTATCATAAAAAATTATATCAGAATGTTTCTTTGGAATAGCAGTTTATTTATATACTAATGTTCCATAGCATTTTCAGTGCGTCATTTTCTCAGATAAGCGGTGTTATATCTGTACCACAAAACATTTTTCGTTGAAACTGTTGATATGATGAGGTCGTCGTACGAAGAAAACCTATACCTCTTCGAGTATAATTTGTAGTTAGTGTAGGCAGTTCTAATGAATAATTTTCAGTTTTATTATTATTATTATTATTAGACTCGCCTCAGCAGAGTCTACTAACCATCTCATGTAGCTATATGTCACTAGAGAGTCGGGTTAAAAAGCCTCGTCAGGTGAGCTTACATAGGCGACCAATTGACAAAATAAATTGGTATCAGAAATTTAAGACGAAATGTTATATGCTAAACACATTGAAGGGAAAAATCAAATATCTCAAGGGCTAGACATACAAGTAGCCCACTCCGGCCCCTCTCTGAGAGAACACTTCGCAAAGAAATGAATAAGGGACAACAATCAATGCACACTAACAAATTGTCCCGTCCGTGACACAGATTCATGCCAACGGGTAAATGTTGTGTATAGAATACAATGTAACAAATGCAACAAGTTCTATGTGGGTAGCACAACAAGACCGTTACACGTCCGCATCAAAGAACATCTGAACACGAGAGCCTCCTCCTTCAGAAAACATCTAGACAGATGCCGGAACACTGACAAAAGCATAACAGTCACAATTGAGGACAATGAAAGAAATCTGGGTAATTTAAGAATTATTATTATTATTATTGTTGTTGTTGTTGTTGTTATTATTATTTGATGAAAACTCTGTTTATTTTGCTGGGTATGATGGAAAGTGTCAACTGTTTACAGCTGCAAATTCCACAGATGTCGACTTCATCCCTTTGAGGTCAATAAAATAAATATCAGTTGAATATTGTTGTCGTTAAAATAGACTACAACCCCCATTTAATAGTTCTGGCCTTACACCAAAATTCGAAAGAATTTTTATTAATATTATTGTTGTTGTTGTTGCTGTTGTTGTTGTTGTTGTTGTTGTTGTTATCATTATCTTTGGTCCTTTTGCCATACTAGCACTTTCCGTATCTTCCTAACCAGTCCACATATTTGTGATCTCTACCATGTTACCAACATTTGATAAATGATGTTGTAATGTAACGATGGCGTTTGTGCTGAAAATCATAGCTCATTCTTATTTCCGATAGTTTCCACATTGGTTCGATTATCTTTCAGGTCACAAGTATAAATGAACCAAATTCTACTTGGAAATATTCCTTTATAACCTCTTCCCACCTCATAATTCTTCTCTTTTCAAACACATAACTCTGTTCTATCCTCTATCAATTGTTCCTAGTTTTCTGCATCAAGTTATATTATTCAACGCAGATTACTGCTTATACTTGTAGTTTATTTCATTCATCCTCTATGTATGTATCTCTATAGCTTTATCTTCCGATAACGTTATTCGTTTTACAATTTGAATCATTGAAATATTGTGGATTCATGCTCGTCAGTCAATCAATATAAGTTTACATATGAGTGATTTTTTTTCTTTCCTTATTGATACTCTCTTGCTGCGCTTAGACATTAATCTTGTGCTTCTGAGGAAACTATTGATCCCAATCTGGCCTCAATCTGTTCAATCTAATACATCGTCGTCGTATTATCTCTGTATTGACGGTTCAGCTAGCCAGTTTATCCTTTCGGTTCTATTTCTAGCTACGATATATTCTGTCTTCACGTCTATCAGATATCTCCCTGTTTCACTGTTGTCATGGATCGAAATATATTTCAGTTGGTTCACTTTAAATTCAAAGTGATACTATGGAGTCTTCAGAAGTGTAATGGAATAAAAGAAAAACAGTTATTAAAATATTAAGGTTGATTATGATGGATAGTGAAAGATAGCTTTCATTTATCGACTTTCGATTAACGATAAACCTGGAAAAAGTCCGAAATTACTTCATACTTTCATTGTACAGAAACCTAATTCCCCTAAAATGACTGTAGTTGACAGATGTTATTTTGAGGTGTATCGAATATCTTCAACGCGGGATTCGGCTGCTATTGTTTTAAAGATCGTGGAAGAGTAAACATCGGCGGTAGGCGTTTGAAGACAGGCTTAAGTTGACAATTTTTTTGGTAAAGAATATCATATGCTAGGAATAGTTGCTGGAGTAGATATAATAAGAAACTACCTTCTTATAGGTTGGGAGATGGAATATTTTACTGGAATTTTGTTGTTCCACCTAAACACATTTTATTTGACATTTTCTCAGTTCCTTTTGCTGTCGTGAATAGGTAATAGCCATTCTTACAGAGTAAAAACAAAAAAACAATCATTAAAGATTAAGAAGGTTGAAGCATAAATATCTCGTTTTTCAACCAGGTTTTATACTTCTATCGAGCAAAAGGGAAGGAAGCTAAATGGTTGAATACTAACATGAAATATCACTTTGTGACGATAAGGTCGTCGGAAACGTCTTTTCGTGTCTGGTGTACGACTGGAAAATTAACAGAACGCAATACTTTATTAATAGTTTCTGCCATGCTATTATCTGTTTTTTTTTCAGACAAGTCTTGTGAGAAAGTCGTATACCAGCTGTACACTGGCGTAATGTAATCGACTGTCCCTACACCATAGAATTTAACGCCTTGTGCCTATAGTAGATAGAATTGTTATTATTATTATTATTGCTGTTGTTGTTGTTGTTCTTGTTATTATTCATATAGACACAACAGATTAGACTGTTGGAAAACATCCTAACATCGGGCTACAACAGTTAACATTAGATGCCAAAAACCATCTTGAGTATCCTGACTGTCGCTAATAACACTGTTTTCTGGAACTGTACTAAACTGGCTTTTATGCCTATTTCCTCTAGCCATCTATTCAAATATTTAGGGATAGTTATCAATACACCTATAAATACAGGGATACATTTCAGCTGCATATTCCATTGACTCTGTAATTCAATGTCTAGGTCCTGGTACTCTGCTATTTTTCTATACCTCTCATGCTGATTTTTGCATCATTTGAGATTGTAAAGTCAATTATCTGGCACTTTCACTTTCTATTCCTTTTATCTACTACTACTACTACTACTACTACTACTACTACTACTACTACTACTACTACTACTACTGCTGCTGCTGCTGCTGCTGCTGCTGCTGCTGCTGCTTCTGCTGCTGCTACTATTTTTCAAACTTGTTTCTATGTCAAATTATTATTTAACTTCAGTTCTATATGGCTATTTCTATACCTCTAATGTTACTTACTCGATGAAGGTCATACGTTGTTATCTTATTTTTCTTATTTTCCTTCACTCATTGAATTACGTAGAAACCTAAATTCCTTATTGTGACTATCTAAATCTCTGCTATTTAGTCTTTGTCAACATGAAGCTTCACTATAATATATCTTGTTTTATTTATTCCTGTCCATTTCCATTCCAACACTGATACATAAAATAAACTTGTTTCAGAGCTATCACCGCGAAATTCACAGTTCCAGATTAAGATCTGACAATCTAATCTTATCATTTAATAAAAAGCGATTTTGGATAGAAAACAAAATTATAAATTGGTAATTGAATGTCGGTTCTGTTACTTAACCATTATGCCCAAGCAATGTTATTATCTTTATGATTGTTATTTACGCTTACTCCCAATGTCAGATCTGAACCGCTGCATCTATTTTTGAATGTATTCGAAACGTGCCAGCGAATTTTACTGCAGCAGAAATGCTTGAAAAATGGAGACAAACAACAGATATGGAGACATACGACAAAGAACAGAAATCCACCAAATGCCTCTACTCCCTTCTCTATTTAACAAATGCAACACGTATATATCTCATATATGCAAATTTCGTAGTTATTTGTCACGATGCATATTGATATAACTAACAAAACAAGGGAAAAAGTCAAGAAAAAATATATTCGGAACTGAGGCTAAATCTCTTCGTTCTCGGTACAGATGTACCCTTATTCTAGTTTAAAGAATATCATAAATGTACATCAAAACTTATAGTAGTATCTGATTGTGATAATTTACTCCAGATGACAGCATCAATCTGTTGTAGATTGTCGCTACAAAAGGATCAACAATCAGCTCACAAATTATATGATAAAAGGTCAAATTTTTCTAATTCTTCTCTATTAGAACTCTCAACTCTTTATGGCTTTTCTGATTAACTGCTTTTACATCACAGAATCCAATATGGTATTGTATCGTCTGTATTCTATGTAACGATAGCACATTTTCGAATATGTTTTCCAGTTATTGTGTATAGCGCGTGCTTTCTGCAAGAAAATAGAAAGACATTGTCTCTAAGGAATATTTCTTGTGTTAAGGAATTTCTTGGTAATAATTTCTCTTGAGATGATTTAACTGTTCTATATGTTGTTTATATATTTCTTGGTTATATCCTATTCTAAAATTGTATGGCTTAAACACTGACATATTAAAGAGTCTTTCAGTATTGTCAGTGAAATAACTGGTCTTGTTATTTTTTTTTGTGCTTTTTAAATATTACGTTAAATGTTTATTGATTTTCTATTGAAGCTGTTGTTAATATTTTGATATTTTTGTTGTGATTCTCGTCTGCACTATTTATTTTTCAGCCGCGTTGCCCATGTTTCCATTTTTAATTCCGTCTCTCCACCTTTCTCAGTGCAGTATCCACTTTTTGGCGTGCTTCCATTCAAAACCTTCTTCTGGCATGGTGTCTTCACTTTCAATTCGCTCTGACACTAGCACTCGGTGAACATCTTACGCTGATATATTACATAACTTAGTATTTCGATTTCAATTCAGTATGACCGTAGCAGTTAATCTCATAAACAAGTCCCTGTGATGGTAGTCGACAACTAAATGAAACACTAAAAATCACATTCTAACAGAGGTTTCAAAGAAATAAAAAATGAATACTGGTTTCCTTTTATGGCTTAATGACAGGAGAGAGGGTAGCACCAATGAATATTTGCAGAGTCTTGGAGGCCTCCTCCAATTAATTCTAAACATGTTGCCGAGGGAGCTATAGCTAGATCATAGGTTACTTTTATTAGAAATGTTTTGAACAAGTGTTATATTTTATTCATAATCACTAGTATATTTTCAGCTGCCTTCAAGTAGGATGTATTTTCTTCATGCTGGAGCACTACAACGCTTATTGTGTGTATTGTTGAACTTAATGTATATTGTGTTCACATTCATTAAAATGTTTTCTGATAGAACTGTAAGGCAACAGTTGAAGTAAAAGTGAGGACATTCCCCATGTATCAACGTCTTATTTACGACTTTTAAATTATAGAAAATCTGAATGTGTTTCCATCTTAAACTTATACTGCTTCTACTGTGCCTATTGACTTGCAATTGCACTTGAACATTTTCACTTTTCATGTATGTTGATGTCGAAACTCATTGTGCAGAATAAAATCATATCAAGTTCAAACTTAGTTCCGTAAACTGAGTACGTCTTTCAGCTTTTTCTTTTTCTCATACTGATGAATATATCAAATGCGAGGTGTTGTTTTCCAAGGGTATGCAGCTTTCTGTACGTAAAAATAATTATGATGTAGAATAATAAATGTGTGAAATAATTAATTCGCCTCAGGCGATTTGTTGTTTTCCAAACGTTATTCTATGTTGTCTCAGTTTAACTAGTTGTCAGAAATAGTATCAGCTCACCTAAGAATGGTACCGTCTCTGATCTGGTGACCAAGCGGGAGATTAATATTTCCTTCATTTCTCTCCGTGAGCTAAACACTGACAATGAAACAACTCCGGGGACTTAAAATAATCTTCATATACATACGTCAATATGTACACTAGACCAGACGTAATTTAATTATGTTGACTAGAAGAAGAAAGTACAGTGACATCGAAAGGATACGAACAAGATAGCCTTCAGTTGATAAAATAACTTTGTATCGATTAAAATAGTTTCAAATAAATAGAGAACATAAAATGAAGACATACACCGTCTTATCGTTATAGTTTAATGTCGGAATCGTAAAAGACGTACAGTATAATGTGGGTATGTTCTAATAAAAAAAAACATTAATTTACTTATCAAATATTTATGTATTGCACCTTGGTCAAGTTAGAAGCAGATCACGTCTGGGGTAAAATATAAATTTGAATAAACAAAAAACAACCAACAAAAACTCCTTATTAATACACAATATTATATGACAATACCAATAGCGCTATGAATAGAAGAAAACTTTTCTGATAGACATTTTAATGGTTTTTAGTCAATTTTAGCGACTGTAACAGATGAAGTTGTTACAGACTGTACTATCATTATCCCAGATGATTACTTAAACCATTATTTCCACCCGAGTCAACATTTTCTTTCGATACGCCAACATTACCCACTTAGTCAAAACACAGCCATTTTTGTCAATCACGTCTTTGTTCTTGTGTTTTTACGGTGTCCATCTTTGTTCGTGTTGTTGTTGTTACTATTATTATTATTATTATAACTGTTGTTATTATAGTTATTGCCTTAACCTATATCATTAAAATGTTTTATTTTACATCACTCTATACAAACATTCTTTTCTCATATACATACATACATACATACATACATACATACACACACACACACACACACACACACACACACACGCACACACACACACACATATATATATA
>NC_068992.1:45645252-45646526 GCF_001194135.2 Octopus bimaculoides
ATTTACATTACTGAATCTGAATAGGTTTTAACGTTGCTTTTCTACGAGATTTGCATCAATGTTCTCTTTAACTATTTCAGATTCTCTGAAATTATATTTTCTTATATTTTGCGTGACAGTCACTGGTTGAATGATTTTATTCTCTTCAGCAAATGTAATGAACAGAAGCCATACGGTTGTTGTTTTATTTTATTATTATATGATTCTGTGGGTAAGAACTATATTAGAAACTCTATAGAAATTATTTGAAGAGCGATTCTGGAAAAATAAGTGAAGTTTCTCTACAATATATTATTTTCCGTTTCAGTTGTTGATTTGTGGTTATTTAGTGAGAGAAACAAACTTGATGAAACAGATGAAGCGGAGGTGTAACCATACAACGGTTTGATTTGCCTTTCAACAATAAAGCAGTTGAATAACTATTATCTTCCTATATTTATGTGTAGCCATCCAGTTCACTCCTCTTTTTCTCTGCATATTATATGTCCCTTCTCCTCTGTCTCTCTTTCTGTATTCTGTATATATGTATGTATGTATGTGCACATCTATATCTATCCATTGATCTATGTATGTGTGTGTATGAAAGAATATGTATAGCTTTTTCTATGAAATGAAGTTTTAAAAATATATAAATAAACGAGCAATTAGTGACATAAAACGCACACACAAACAGATGCAGTATTATCTTTAGACACAGTTTATACCATTTTAAAATAGCCTATGACCAAACATGTCTATAGAATCACGGAAGTGCTTTCAGTTGGAACATAAAAGATCATCTCTACAATTAGAAACAGCAAAGTTTGGTTTATTATCGTGATGTATTTCTATATTTCTTTTTATTTGTTTTTTCTCTGAAAGATGAGTTCCAGTAGACATTACGTGATGCTGTCAAAGGTTAGCGAATACTCTTGACATCAAATCTACCATATTGCTATATGTTTCTCAGTTTTTCGGACATTAGACAGTTGTGTTTATAGGGTTTCAAATTATTTATGGAGATTAGATAAGGACAAAATCTATATATCCTGTGATTGTCAGTGCATTGCAAATCTAAGCAATACCATTAGCATTTCATGGCCCAATATTATTGGTAGATAATAGGTGTCATAGGTAGGCACAAAGTACTACTAGAACAATGTAGAGCAGAACGTTTCATTGAAAAACGAATGACGTTTTTGCTACTAATTCTGATATTGTTGTATTTGTTTTCATACTTATAATGGGACGAATTCAAGTAAAGATTTATATTATATATATATATATATATATAT
>NC_068992.1:45649193-45660534 GCF_001194135.2 Octopus bimaculoides
GTATGTGTGCATGTATATGTGTACACATACATGTGCATACACGCATATACGCACAAGTATACATGCATCATATATATATATATATATATATATGTGTAATCACCATTAAGTATAAATGATTGTGATTATGTTTCTACGTACGCACCTATGCATGTGTGTGTGTGTGTGCGCGGCGCGCGCGCAGGCTACTGGCCGAATATAAAAACTCAAGTACATTTAGATTTTACAAACAACCACATAAGATACACATTACAATTGTCATGTTTCATGATGACTGGAATGAAAATCAAACGTGAATAATTCTTTCACATTTCCACAAACAAAATAAAGAACAGATATTACGCACACATGCATACTACGAAACACATTGCTCAACACACCTTCAATATAGCTTATTTGCAAGTTCTTCATGTTTCGTTTATGCGCGTGTTAAATTTATCTGCAATTTGTATATACATTCATACATGTGTGTCTACGTCTGTGTGTTTCTATCTATCTATCTATCTATCTATCTATCCATGCATGCATCCCTCGATCCATGCAGCCATTCATCCGTCTATGCATATCTCTCTCTCTTTCTCTCTCTTTATATATATTACCCTCATAAATAAATTTTTTTATATATATATATATATATATATATATATATATATATATATATATATATATATATATATATATATATATATATATATATATATATATATATATATATATATATATATATATATGTCCGTATGTATTCATATATATATGCGTATATATATGTATATAAATATATGTGCATTAAAATTTTTATATATGTATTTTTGTATGTATGCATACCTATATATATGTATGTATATATATGTATATAGATATATATACATGTATGTATGCATGTATGTATGTATACATGTTCAAGCATATGCATATATGTGTGTACGTGTACAAATACACATATATACGCACGCATATTTATATATATATTATTTACATTATATATTGTTGGAAATGCCGGTACGTCAATATCTCTCAACATGTTTAAAAATGTGTGTGTGCAAACGTGTGTGTTCGTACGTTGCGTATTTTAATGTCATTCAGCGCCGTCGTGTGCGCATGCGAGTGTATTGGTACAGACTGTTCGTGTGAGAACGGCTGATGATCATTTTGTGTGAGTGATCTATAAAATTGTATCCACAAGCCGTTTGTGAAAATGCAAAATCATTAGAGGTAGTTATTTACATGTATCTACACGAAAATTAACATGAAAATCTATATGAAATCTATCGATGCTCAAAGAAAATATTCAAAATATTCTCCCTATGCAACTTTACAATTTCCCATATCATATCAGAAATGTAATCAAGATAGAATGAAAAAGCTCTTTCTATTTGATATTCGAAAAACGTGACATGGCCATTAAGAAGTGTATCATCAAGATGAAGAGTAAGAAGAACAACAATATTAAGAACGATAACTACGACAGTTTAGCACACCAAGCAACGTTATATCGAAGGTGGTTTTGTGTGAGTGTATGTTTGAGAAGGTTTAGTGCGGCTGCGCGTATTTCCGCAGAAATCTAATGCTGTAAATCTTTCGTTTATCTGCATAAATTGTTGAATTTCAATGACTTCATTCGAATCTCCTTAACAGTTCTTGATTTTATTTACCGAATAAATGAAAATAGAAAAACAAACCAGGTCATTATTGAATGTATATATATTCAAAGAACATTAATATATTATTAGGTTTATGTAAAATATTGCAATCTAGTTTTAAAATAACCGATCTTGGTGACTGAAACATGTCAAATTTGATTCTTTATATCTTGAGCTATTTTCAAAGGGATACTTCCCCTTTTCTTCCTTCACAAGAAGTGTCATTAACACTAATAACTCCTTTCACTTGAGCAAAATGTTTTTTTTTTATCTCGCCAAATTAAGTGTGCTACTGAAATTGCTTCGGTTTTTTTTTTTACCTGCGACATTGTTCAGTGGAAGAACTTTTAGTCAAAACATGTCATTTTAAACTTCACTTATACTTCTTCTCTTATTCTATTATGACGACAGTTCATAGTTTTCTTCTTTTTTTCTTAATAGTTGTAAAACAATATAAATTTCCTGCCTTTTCTAATTGGATTTATCATTCTTTTCTAATTTGAATAACCTGCATTCTCGAATATTCCACTTATTCAATATTTACTCTCTGCGTAATGCAGTGAGATGGCGGAATCGTTAGCACACCGGGAAAAATGTTAGACACGGGTAGACCTGGTGAAGAACGTATGTAATGAACTAGTTGAAATGATGAGATATATTGTATTATCGGACAGAATATGGAGTAAGAGAACACAACAAAAGCGAGAATAGGAGCAAACACGCAACAAAACAGAAGTGGAAAAGAGAGAACGCAGCATGCCCATGGTGATTATCTGTATTTTGAGTTGGAAAATGTTTATTATCAGTCAAACACCCACAAATTAGATGGGACGTGGGCTGTTTTTGTGTGCATATAAGTTAATAGCATTTGATACATGTAAGGAGCAACAGAAGGCAGGGCAGTTTTCACTACCTGAATGGCTGCAGTAAAACTGTAGATTGGCACACACTGCCTGCATGAGTGCAGCGACAGGAACGAACTATATATGTGAACAGCAAGACTGTAGTGCTGTGTAGTGTGTCTGTATCGGTCTAATGTAATAATGTGAGCAACTGAACTGCAGTGTGATACACAGTGGTTATATGGGTGTAACTTCAGTAATGAACTCTAAGTGTAAGCAGCAGATGTGGGTGTGGTGCATAATGTTTGTATGGGTCGAGCTGCAGTACAGAGCAACAAATGTGAACGTCAAGACTGCAGTGTCTGTATGACTCTAGCTGGGGTAACGAACCATAAACATGAGCAGCAAGACTGCAGTGTGATATATAATGTCTGTAAGAGTGTAGCTTCAAGCATAAATATAAGCAGTAGATCTGCAATGCTGTGTACAGAGTCTGTAAGGCTTACGCTACAGTAACGAGATATAACTTGAAACATCAAGAGTTCAGTGTGGTACACAATATCTGTATGACTCTAGCTAAGTAACGAACCATGAACATGAACATGAGCAGTAGAGCTGCAGTGTTGTGTACAGTGTTTGTAAGGGCGTAGCTGTGGTAACGAGCTATAAATGTGAGCACAACACTGCAGACTGGTGTACATTGTCTCTATTTACACCAGTATACTATACATGCAAGGAGCAGTAGCATGATATATTGTACACTTTGTATCTTTGAGTGTAGCATCAACATTATTTTCTACAAATAAACAGCAGTACCACTGTCTGGTGTAGCATATGACTTTAGCAGCAGTACCAAATTATGACTGTAAACAGTTGTACAGTGTACTTTTTGTTACCATGAATGTGCAGCAAAAACAGCATCAGCTACAGCCTTTGCATAGGAGCATTATTCCCATATGATGTATAGAATATGTAGTAGAAGTAGCAATAGTAGTTGCACCGTCGAACGCATGTGAGCTGTAGTACGCCAAAGCAATTTGCTGTTTAAGTGCCTTCGTGTGCAGGGAGCAGTGATTTTATCTGTGTGCATGTAACAACACCGTCCTTCACATATGAGCAATGCTCTTTTGTGGTGCCGCAGCATCACCATGCTATACATGTTGGTGTAGATCGACTGTACTTTTATGTGTGTAGAAGTTGCATCCAGCATATTTGAACGATATTTCATAGTGGTGTATGTGTGTGTTAGACAGCATCTCAATTATTTCAATATGGTATAGAATATGTCGCAGTAACATAAACTTGTTCATGTGAACAGTACTCCTATTTTGTGTATATGTGTGTTGCTGTCGTGTATCTCTCAGTGCTATACTTGTGTGTGTTTTAGAAAGTCTGAAAGTTACTATAATGTGGAGTATTCATGTGTGAATGAGTAAGAGAGAGAAAGAGAGCTAGATAGAGTGATAGAGTCTGTGCGTGTGCCTCTGTGTGTATGTAGTAAGAGTAGTTGTAGCAGAAGAATCTTATATGAGGCTGAGGTACTCCAATATCAAACACAATCTGTGTTTGTCTATGTGGCTAGCAGTGACACAAATTTGCACATGTGAACAGCACTCCAATGTTATGGAGTATATCCGTGTGTGTAGCACTGCATATGTAAGTAGTAATCCAGTACATTGTAAGGTGTCTGTTCGTGTGCAACCGTAGCACCATCTCAAACAAGTCATCAAGAATGCACAACAGTAGCACTATCTTATACAAGTCATCAAAATGCTGTGTGTGCATGTGTGTGTAAGTGTGTATCTGTGCGTGTATTATATAAAGAGTCTAATACGGAGATAAGGTGGACAGTCATGTAGAGGTATGTATCTTTGTGACTCTTGCACCACCATCCTATACAGCTAAGCAGTGGTTTAATCCGATGAAAATTGTCTTCATATGCAACAGCAACATGTATATATTTGTGATACTAGATTTTAGAGAAATACAATACTGTGAGTTGGGTTATAACTGATATATCGGTGTTTATGAGGAATGTTTTGTGTAATGTCTCCAAATATTTACATAGATTCCTCTTGAAACAGAGAAATGGAATAAAGTGTAAAGGGAAGACAGGAATGAATTTAAGGAATTTTCGAAAAACGAGAGCTGGAAATGATAACAGTACAAATGATGGTGATGTAGTAGATGGCTGTAGTGGTGTTAAAGATGGTGTGGTAGTGTTGAGAATGCTGTGGGACATAATGGTGGTGATGATGATAGTGGTGGAACTAAAGATTGTGGTCTTGAAGATGGCGGTGATGATGGCTGCTTGGTAGTGCAGACGATGATGACAGGAAACAGAGTAATAAAACTTTCGATGTTTTCAAGTCATTCTGCTGGTTCATAGAGGTTAATCTTTTTATGTATATGACACTTTTGGATTGCTTCCAACTCAATAGTGAGATTGTCACTATGAAACGGCCATAGCTGGGAGCAATTCTCTAGACAATTAATACCAAGAGTTTTTCACACAGTAGTCATTCTGAATGATCCTATGATCCATTTTGTGAATCGTTTCTTTATTTTTGCCAATACTAATATACACAAGGAATTATGCTCTATTACCATTAACAATCCCTATATACCGCACGTATTTTTGTTTCTACTGTGATAGACTATTTTGCATTTTCCAACATTGAACTACGTAATGTTATAATCGACCTACAATTATTTAACCCGAAGGTCTTTGTGTAATATTTTTATCATTGTGAGTCAAGATTCCTATATTGGTATCATTGCAATTAATGAATAATAGTTCTCTATGTTAATAATCGAGAACAGATCCAAGAAGACTATTACAATCTCGAGGTAATCCCTCTATTACTAGTAGACTATTACTCTGAGAGTTCAACATTGACGGCAAGAACAGTTTTCTGCAGCTTTGTTGCAGTTGGACAAGTGATAGGATATATGTTCTCATTTCCAAAGCTTTCTCCGCTCCAATAGCAGCTGGTTATTGGTTCCTAATATTTATAGAATATATATACGAAGGAGTACCCAAAAGTAACTGGAAATGTTCTATGTGGGACAAACCCGTTGTAGTTCCGACTTCTGCCGCTAGAAGCCACTTGTTGTAACCCTCAGGCATCAGTCTGCCAACCGACATCGTCCAGTGAGGTCGTACTTCCATGTGATGCGTCTTTGTCTCCCCTGTTCGTCGATTTTTGCGCTATATCTGAAAGCATATTGTGCTTCTGTGAAATTATGTTTTTACCGGGGAAAATATCAACCGAAACAGCTATCATGCAGCTTACAAGGACGCTGCCGTGAGCAAAACACAAGCTTATGAGTGGTTTCCATTCTTTAGAAATGGTCAATTGTCGCTTGAAGACCAACTTCGTTCGGGATGACATTAGACCTCCCGAACGAATGAAAACATCATGAAAATTCATGAATCTATCTGAGGGGACCGTCAGCGAACAATTGACGAACTTGCTGATATAACAGGTTTGTCTTGGGGCTCCTACCAATGAATTTTGAGCGAGGAATTGTGAATGAAAAGAGTTGCAGCAAAATTTGTGCCTCACTTGCTAACGGAAGTCAAAAGCCGTCACGACTGAATGCGTGTCATGAAGTGAAAGAACAGCTGGAATTTGATCCGGACCTTTTTAGGAAGGTCATCACTGGAGACGAAAGCTGGTGCTACGGAATATGTAGCTGTAGAAGAGGTGAAGAAAAAAACGACGGAGACGTTAAAGGGCACCACTTCGCAAGGGTTCCACCACTGCTTCGAATAGAAAACCGATGTGTTCCTTGAAATTCAGAATACTTTGAAGACGATAAAAGTGTAAACATGTAAAACTAAATGAATAAAATAACATTGCAAAATTCTGTTTTTTGTTTTTTTTATTACAGTTTCGTATATATAATTCTCACCCAGTTGACCAAATAAATACGGTACTAAACTTAAAGGTTCTCGTTCCACATTACGTCACACATGCTGCACTGTATCTTTGCAGAAAGTAGACTTAGATTCCAGAAATAGATATCTAAACTAAAGTGTTAGTATATTTATTACCCTGCTTTTTGCAAGCCCGCTTCCAAGGCGTAATGACAAAGAAATACATTTGGTGTTAAATCATTTCCAATTTGGTTAATATTCTATTTTTCTAAAGTCGTTCCTCAACGTTTTTGCTACATGTGTGACAGACTGCGAGCATGTGTACGTACATCCATGCATACAATACATAATGGCGTGTGCATCTCCGTTTATGTATGAACAAAACGAAAATGTTAAGCATAAGATTTTTTCCTAAAGTAATCACATGGCCTGAGCTTTGTTCAAGGGAGACAAGCGATTTAATCAACCACAAAATATGATGGGTACTATATTTTATCGACCAGATAAACAGAGCTGGATTTCAACTGAATAAAGCGCCAGAATAAATATTGCAAATTAACGTTAGAGAGATGCTTCACTTACATAAATTTGTTTCCTGATGACATATGAATATTTAATAAAACGGAGTCACATGACAATATCAACAACGGACTTACATATAAATGATGATTTGTTTTCATCTTAAAACCTTAAAGATCGCCTCAATATGACTTTATAACCTCATTTATTTTAATGGCAAATAATATTTACTGCCAACACTTAGCAAATACTAAACATGATAATTATGTGAAAAATTAATATAACTTTTCATTACACAACGCACTAATTAAGATTAATGAACTGCTTTAGGTAATATTACGGAACAATGTTAGTAGTCGAGAAACTGCAGAAGATGCTCAAAAGGTTACAACTGCGTCTCTGATAGCGAGTAAAAGAGAGATATTGTCACTGATACATACGTATACCCACTCACATATAATTCTGAAGGTAAGATACCTAATGAATGGAAGTGCTGTGTATATGTGAATGTGTAGGTGAATATGTTTCTGCATAGCTGCTTAGATTCACCATACATCTGCATATCATTTATCTTTCACTTATTTCAGTTATTGGACTACGGACATGCTGGAGTAAGGCCTTGAAGTTTTGAGTGGAACAAATCAGACAAAGTATATTTTTTGAAGACTGTTGCATATTCTGTCGTTCTCTCTTGCCGAACCGCTAATGTAACGGGGACGTAAACAAGCCAACATCGTTTGTCAAGCGGTGGTGCGGGACAAACACACAAACGCACACACGTACACACACACACACACACACTCACACACACACACACACACACAAACACAAACATACACACACACACCCACCCACACACACACACACACACATTCGAGTGGACAAACGAAAGAAGGACACTCAACATATTTATTGGGAGTTACATGTATAGATCAAAACAGTTTGATTCAAGTTCCGTGTTGATTAAAGTTTCAGCCATTGGAAATCTGAATAATGTAGTTCCTTATTCAAATTTCCAGTGGCTGACGACAAGCATCACGCTTTGAAACTTTAAGTACTGCAGGAGGATAGTAGAGGGAGTTAGAGCAAAGAGTCTTCCTGCTGTCATGGTTTTCATTGACTTTAGGTTTTCATTGACTTTTATTCTGTGGACAGTCACTGCCTGATAATCTTACAGGATTATGGAATCCAGATGATCTTACAGGCTTATGGGATCCCCAAGAAGATAGTGGACCTGTTACCACTGCTCTAAACCCATATCAGAGCCCAAGTCATTATACCTGACGGGATGACAGAGTTCTTTTAGATACTGACTGGAGTGCGTTAGGGAGATACATTGGCTCTCTATATCTTTTTATCATCGTAGTTGAATATTGTATGTGCCTTGCGTTAGAGAAGCAACAAGGACAGCTCAGAGCTGGGTAGATATGTCATCCGGGTGTATAATTTCTCCACGCCCTCTGTCTTAAAACTTATAGTTATTGTTGTATTTGCTCCCCCTCCTAAACAGAAAAATTCTCTTAAAATATTCGCCAGTGTTATCTCTAGCACTTGGCTGAAGGGAACGAAATTAAGATGTGACTAATTAATTTCTTATCGAGCATTGATAAATAAAAGGATTTAGTACCAGCAGGATTTGAAATTCTTAGATTAAAAGATTAACACGGATTAACGCCACACCACAGATCAGTTCCTTTGTCTCTTCGTTAATTCTTTCTATTCATGTATCCTCTATAAATTCTAACAGGAACATACTCCCTATGAATAGTATCCAACCACTTATTCTTCTAATTCCCCAGTGCTACCCCACTTCTGCTTTCTGTACCGACACACTGTCCCCCTACTAATTCTAACAACCTACCAAAGCTTCATCAACCCATTGTCTTTCTACTGCTCTCTCCGTTCTTACTTTGCCAATCACCCCATCCTCCATCATTCCTTCCAGTTCACCACTGCTAATAGAAACTAAAATGCAATCATAATTTCCTTGTTGTTACCCAAAAAATTTGAAATTAAATATCTGCAACGTTGATGAGAAACAACGTTCTGCCACTTCACTCACCATAATTTTAGACACTTATTTCTTTTCTTAAGAAATTATTTATGTAAATTTATCCTGGTTTCAAAACAAAGAGTTCTATGAACCGATTCCTCCATAAATTATTTTAGATTGAATACAGTATCCTCTTTTAGCCAATTGCCATAGCAATAATGGTAATTCAGTGCATTTTCAAAAATCACTTTGAAACTTCAAATGATGGATGTTTGTTTTCGCTTTGAAACTCTTTTGTAGTATATATTTATATTGTTCATTTAGGAATTCAGACATTTCCAACTTAATTGCCACTGTCTCTTGTGATCTTTCATTGTAAATCATTGTTTCCACTATACAATGCAGTTGCTTGCACCACAACTACCCTGAAGTACTGCCACCAACACAAACTGCACTAATATTGCCACTAAAATCAGTCATCAAGTCCAGAACTACTACTACTACTAGTATTACTACTACTACAACTATATGTGATGTTGTTCTGGTGTCTAGATTGGATGAAGCCGCAAGCTTGTACAAACGTATTATAGTTTATTAAAAATAAAAAAAAAGCAATTGTATATACCAGGTAGTATATGCACACTTAACAAAGGAGAATCATAATATTGTTAAAAGTCAATAAAATCAATGTGAATTGAATTGAGAAAAGTAAATATTATTAGACGTGTGATCTAATTGTGCAGAAGTACGCTCCTTCAACAGATTTGAAAACACCATTTATGGGTTCTCATTTAGGCACAGAACCAGCAATTTTCAAAAGAAAGGGTTATCCGATATCATCAACTACCGTATCCTTTTGGTACTCTGAATTTGATCTCGATCGGAAACGAACTCGGAATATAAAGAACAAGAAGAAATACCGTCAAATATTTTGTCCGACGCTCTGGCGATTCTGTTACCTCGCAGCCAATTGAAACCACCATTAATAATTCTGACATTAGCATGTGACCATGTATTTTCGTACATAACAATTAAATCAAGCTTTGTATCTGAAATATATACAGATTTAATAAACTTCTGAATAAATGAAATGTTTAATCGGGATCGGTGGAGTTTGAACTCTGAATGCAAGGAGACCTTGGTCAATTCTGCAAAATAGTAATTCCTAAGTTGTACCGACTCAGCAATACAACCTACGTGATGATACCAATAATAAGAAATTTTGGGTGAAACTGTGTGCATCTTTCAATAATGGCCAATTTATATTTACTGGGGATTTCGACAATTCACTCTCTAAAATAGGATGACATAACGCAACGCAGCTAGATAGAAACAAAGACGGACAGGAGTTTGGCAGACAGAGATAGGTAGATGGGGAAAAGTGACCGAGGTGCGCATATACATACACACGCACGTACACACTTCAATTCTTAAGTTCATATCTGAATAAGGAAACGATAGCATTTACAGACCAAAATCTTGTCTTGTAGTCATAATAACAGACCGGTACAAGTTTGCTCCATCTTAGTCCAATCATAACAGAGGTTAAGCCACCACAGAGAAGTGGAACACTTAGTTTAGAAACAAGTGCAGTTTATAGATTAACCTGCTAATGTGGCGACACGTAAGTAGGAATCACCAAATAGCATCTTCAAGTTAGAATTAGTGAATTGCATTAAAAATGAATACGACCCACACAACATTCCAGTGTAAATATACGTGCAAAAGAAATAATTTTAAAATCGGATTCTTCGAGACACCAAAGACAGTGGATGCCCAAAATAACAAAGGTCATTTTATTAGGAAGTAAAAGTCAGCTTTAAATGATACTTGACTCAGTGATACGTAGAGATACGAGTTCAAACTACATGTGCAACGAATACATGTATGAACATCACATTACGGAATACCATTTTATTCATAGCAACACTGAAGAATCCTCTGAAGATCTTCGAAATCGCTTATGGATTAGACAATAAAATTGATCCCATTAACAAGGTAGTTCACATTACCAATTATTTTATAGTTTTCGAGATCCCTTTGCAAGTTTATCGTCGTATTCTTGAGTTCTAATGCTATTAGGTTATTAGTGTATCCGTGTATTCGCTGCATGTATCGCCCAAAACCGCTCCAACCTGCACTGACCTTACATGATATACATACGCGCGAGCAGACACACTCACACACATATACACAAACATACACGCACACACAGGCACACACACACACAGACAAACAAACACAACAACACGCAAACACAAAGGTATGTATCTAGTATTAATGTATATTTAGCATTTATCTCTCAATATATCAATGAGTATATTCATTTTAACATTAGCATAATTGCTTTTATTCTGTTTATAATCCCGATGGTGAACAGACATCAGAAAACGCGTGTTGTATTGTATACTCACAGGTCCAAAACATATACATAGTTGTTCTTCCATAAATAACAGTGAATGTT
>NC_068992.1:45661938-45672647 GCF_001194135.2 Octopus bimaculoides
TATATATATATATATATATATATATTTGTTTTACTTTTTTTTTTATCGAAAGCAACACAATCTAGTTAATCTAATAACAAATGTATTGAGAAAACAGTTTTTTCTCCTGACTTTAGAAAGGGTAGATCCATGAAAGGGGTGTGAGTGTAATTATAGCACACACACACACAGAGACCCTTACAGACACAAACACAGATACATACACGTAGACACGCGCGCGAGCACTCTAATATGAAATCACACACAAGACGAGAGACATAGAGAAATCTACCGAGCACATTTACTCTCACAAGTGTTTATATCTAATTCTTGTGTCTATACATGTATGTAGATGAATGTATAAATGTGAGTAAGAAAAAAATTTCCTGCAATGCTTTTCAATTGAGAACAGTGGTAATTGTCTGAGGAAGTGTGTTGTTTGAGAGTGCGAGATATCAGACACAAAAATAAAGTGATGTATTTAGATGTAAGTTAAATACTGCATCCATGTAGTCTTACAGACATAGATATAAATAGAAAACAGGCAACCTGACGTACAGTTAGACAGACAGGCAGCCAGGCAGCGTGTGATAGCAAACAGAACTAAGTGATGCACTTATTTGTGAAAATACATCTTCATACACGTTGTTATGCGTACGTAAAAACATGCGTGACTATGGACATTTAGACTAAAGCAGACATACATACAGCCGTACATACTTTCGTCATTCTCGTAGATAGACGCTTGCTCGATATGGGTGAATATTCATAACAGTTTAGATGACTACTATCATTTAACGTCACAATTATTAGTTTAACTAAACTGTTATTTCTCCAATCTCACCCACTGACCAGGAATATTTGTTCAAATGATAAATTCATCACCATACCGACGAAAGCAAAAATATTGCATAGAGATTCGAAATTATAAAATATATTTTTGTTGTAGTTACAAAACACAGCTCAAACCAGAAGTCTACAATGCAAATGTACAGGAACGACTCTTCTAAACTGTTATTCAGTTTCATATCTAAAACTGAATAACAAACTAAATAGAAGCAATAACCATAAGTTGGGCCTATTTAATTACCATTGAGAAGAAACTCACAGATCTGTAGTTTAGAGGGATAAACTAGATAAGTAAATCACTTTGGAAAAAAAAAACTCTTTCTGTATTCCTTTTTCCATATCAGTTAAGTAATATCTTCAAAACATCAAAGACATTGATGCAGGCAAGCTAAATTTAAAAAAAAAACCCAGAATTCCACAATATATATAGTAAAAATATCATTTTAGCACGGAAGTCCATCAGTTAACTTGCGATATTTATTTAGAGAGAATACATAACCTTTTCCTGAATAAAATTAAAATATATTTAGAAATAGTAAAAAGCAAGGCTATAAATATACATTCATCACCGTTAAACAGGGGTTAAATATCAACCAGAAATTCTGTCATCCGTAACGTTGTAAAGTTGGAAAAGGTAAATGTAATAAAGAAGAAGTTCGATGGGCATCAATTAATAGTCTACAGAAGGTTGAGGAGACAGTCAATAAGAAATCAGAGAACCTCATTTCCGAGATGACGGCGTAATTTTTGAGATAAGTACCGAGTGAAGAAAATGCTTAAATAAGACGTAGTATGGCTAGAATATATCAAGGGAATACTGCCTTGTCATTACAGCTGAACAAAGGGGTAGACGACTTCAGAGAGAATTATAAAAATTCTATGATAAGAAATTATTCGGACCATTTATTAGACAGTGATAGATGCACTTGTCATTTTATTGTCACTATCTAACAAACAGCAGCAAGCTGGCAGGAAGGTTAGCATACTGGGAAAAATTCCTAGCGGCATGTCGTCCGCTTTTGTATCTCGTGCTCAAATTCCAGTCAAGCCGACTTTACCTTTCATCCTTTTGGGGTCGATAAAATAAGTACCATTTGAAGGCGGGGATCTATTCCATCTCAATCACAGATTTTTTTAATTAATTTTTTAAAAACTAAACAGTTTGAAACTTCAAACACTGGTAGAATTTATTACGTAGAACACGGTTAACTCTTTTGACAAAATTTCGCATTCTAGAAGTTATTTCGTGTTAAAGTTGTCGTATATGGGCAATTTCAGCCAATCAGCGACGTGTATTCGGTTGAAGAGGAACAACTTCCGGGTCATCTCGACTAAATTTCACCACGACTTCGCAGCTAGCTTTTTTATTGTTGACGGATATGTAGTTTGAAAATGCCTTCTTTTACAGCTATACGATGTATTTTTATTGTCATGATTTTCTCTTACTATGATCAACAACAAACACATTTCGGCAATATAAAAAGATGAGGACAAATATATGTCGAATATAAATAATGTAAATAATGTACATAATTCCTCATCTCATAAATGTAGAACTGTATAAAAAGTCTTTATTTGATAAAAAAAATAACATTATCAAAACATGAAGGTAAAACAAAACAAAGAGCGACTTTTACACCGGAAAATACGGTAATTATAGTAGCAGTGATAACTTCGCTTGCTGGTTGCTACTTGATAGTGTAGAAGGGAGGAAAAGGGTAAGGAATGCACGGTGATGACTAGAGAGGAAGGAAGGATAAAGGTGGCATCGTCTTCGCTCGCCATACGAATAGAACAGAGTTGTGACATTTGGTACAGATGACCCTGAAGTTGTTCCTCTTCGATTACAATCGCAAACAGCAGTAGCTTTCTTCAACCGAATACACGTCGTTGATTGGTTGAAATTACCCAAATACGACAACTTTAACACGAAATAACTACTAAAATACGAAATTTTGTCAAAAATGTTCAGAGTAAACCGTGTTCTACGTGAGATATTCTACCAGTATTCGAAGTTTCAAACTATTTAGTTGAAATAAAAAATAATTAAAAAATCTGCGATTATGATGGAATAGATCCGAAGACGGGTCGATGTAATCGATTTTTTTCCTTACCCGAATTTGGGGGGCTTGCGCCAAAATTTGAAATCAATATCTTACAAAACAGTAACAGCAAACTATCGTTGTGGTTACTACTATGCCAAGCTGGCCGGTGTCTGTTAATAGCAAAAAGAATTCTAATACTAATGAACGGAGCTACACATATGGTGATGAACCAGCAACCAATTGCATTTCGTAGATTATTGTATTCTTTGTATTATTTATAGTTATATAACTCTTACTGTTATATCAACGATGAGGAATATCCAACCTTGAAGTACACAGACAACATTCAATACCATAAGTGTCGCTTCACACTTTGATCCTCACATGTCATCAAAGTTAAACAGCCAAATGTGCTTTTGTTCAGAACTTTATTAAACAAGAATAAAGAAGCCTATGGAACTATATGAGGTTGCCGAATATAATTATAATTTACTTTATGCCATCTTGCATCAACACTTGTGAGTGATGTATTGAAACCGATTTAGTCAAACTGAGTATCTCAACATTAAGATAAAGCACTTAAATCTGTGGTTGTCACTAGGGCACCTAGAGTTATATAAAATTACCAGTGCGAATTAAGTTTAAAGAGAAAACTGTTTAAAAAAATTCTATAGTAATGTATTTCGCATTCGGTTTTATCATATATGTGTATCAAGCATCTAAAGTTTTGTTTTATACTTTTTAAAACTCCGTGGCGCATTCATATACTCATTGGTTCTGAAACCAATGTGCTACACTGTGCTACTTTGTGCTACACTGGCTTTTATCAGCTGCAAAACGGAAAAAAAAAATCGTTAGGTAACTGTTTCAATTATTAGTAAAATTAATTTCATTTCACCACTACTGCTAATATGCTTGGGAAAGGCATGAACAATACAATACACTGTTTCTCGTTCGTCTGAGCTGTAAAACCTTTATTCAGCTCTGTGAAAAGAGAACCAGTAGTCTGGTGTGATACACAATAACCTTTGTATTTCCTCTCCAGCGAATTGGATTCTAATTGATTGGATACAAAGACACCTGCCCACTTTGTTGGAAAATGTTGTCAGGGAGACGTTAAGAGATGCGATGCTCTTATAAAACATCTGATACAGTTTAAACAAAGGCCTAAATTAACAACAAAAAACAACTGACACCAAAACTAAAGTAAAACAGTAGACTGTTCATTATAAACAAACTGTAAAAGCTTGCCAATTTCACGTTCGTTGAATTGTCTTATAGTATACCCCGCTTCATCAATTTAGACCGTATTCTAAACTATTGTAATGTCGTAAGAAAGATAATGTCTTAAATAATATAACCTTAAATCGATGTTATTGCTGATTTTAAACGAGGAAGACATTTCAAACTTCTCAATCGATAGTCAGATTTACCAGCTGAGCAGGTGTTGTTAAAGCCACCATTACAGTCAGTCTTCTGTCTCTTTCTTCCTGTATATCAATATAATGTGTTTAAGTGAAAAACACCTGGGTTCCAACATTTTAAAATAACGAATATATTCCGTGTCAGGAGGGAATGTCAACGAGAAATCTGCATTTTGGCGCCAACCTTCTTATAGCGAGCAATACAGATATTAATCTATGCTAACATACATCATCATCACCGAGGCATTCGAGTGAAAATCACTTATTATCATCGTCGTCATCGTCATCGCCGTAGGAGGACAAATAATTTGCTTTCACAATCGTCAGCGTCGTCAACAACATCGTCACCATTGTTAAAGGAGGGAAAATTGAATATCTTTATCGTGATTATCTTTCCCTTTACAATTATCATTAGCACCATTATCGTTGCTATCGTCACCATCGCCATCATTTTTCTCATAATAAAAGGTAAAATAAATCACTTTGTCAGCCATTTTGATTATCAACAATCACTTCTAATTTAAAATGTTTTTCTTAGGAAAGTTACATGACTTAAGTATCTCCTACCAGAGGCGAACAGGAACGCCATTTGCGGTACGTGACATATCCGAATGCTTCTATCTAAATGAATGTAAACTAATGAGATCGTCAGCAACAGCGTGAACCCAAATTTTTAAAAGCAGACCATCTCAGGCAGTTCTGTCCCACAGTTGACAGGAAAAGTACTGAAGGACACTCTCTAACGCTGTTGTCATACCAATGACAATTTCAGCAACAATGTGTCTACAACATACGTACTCAAAGAAGATCGTGAAAATTTGCTACCAAGAACATGAATAAATGCTATAAAACATGGATATAGTCTGAGTGTCGTTCGATACCACCGATGATTTACAAGGCTGACCAGAAATCATTTGACAAATGTCGGTGAAGACAACCACTCTGGTGTTACCTGGTCGGCTTACCAAATCTTTCATCATCATCATCATCATCATCATCATCATCATCATCATCATTATTATTATTATTATTATTATTACTATTATTATTTATCTATTTATTTTATCAGTTCATTGTGTGTAAATCCCAACACTTCATGTCTGTTCTGTTTTGTATAATTTCCCTCATTTGTCACCCTGGTTGCAAATAAATGGCATCATCATTATTTCTTTTGATTTGACTCCGGTTGGATATTATTCCTGGTGGAAATTATATGAATAGCAGGTTACTACTTGTAATCTTAAGTATCCAAAAGTTTTCTACATTCTTTCAAGTGCTTACAACACTCCTGATAATCTTTGCTGTCTCTGGCGGAGAGCTGATAGAATTATTAGAACGCCGGACAAAACGCTCTGCGGCATTTCGTCCGTCTTTACGTTCTGAGTTCAAATTCCGCCGAGGTCGACTTTGTGTTTCATCCTTTCAGGTTCTATAAATCAAATACCGGTTGCGTACTGAGGTAGATCTAATGGACTGACCCGCCCCCTGCCCAAATATCAGGCCTTTTTCCCAGAGTAGAAAAGATTATTGTTGTTGTTTGGCGTCAAGTTGACAGAATCATTAGAATACCGGGCAAAATGTTTTACGGCATTTTGTCCATCCTTTCGTTCTTAGTTTAATTTCCGCCGAGGTCGATTTTATCTTGTATCCTTTGGGGGTCGATAATATAAGTACCAGTTGAGCACTGGGGTCGATGTAATCGACTAACTCCTTCATCCGTAATTGCTGGACATCTGCCAATGTTTAAAATTTTCATCATCATTATTATTATGAAAATTTCAAGCCTTGTTCCTCCAGTAGAAAGGGTTGTTATTATTATTGTTCTTGTTGCATTGTTTGCAAAGACAGGATGTCTTTTCGAGGCACGTGAGTTATTGATGAACTTTGTTTCCAAAAGCGTAATTTCTATTTTTACTGTACCATCATGTTAACAAGGAAATGAACATTTTGTGAGGTTGGCGAACTATGTTAAATTTTTGAACCTTCAAGGCGGAATTTGTGATCCGTCTTCTAAAATTCAGCCATTGAAAAAATGAAAAAAGAAAGGAAAAAACAGGCATCGAATTTTTCGGTAAATAATCAAGTGAATTAAACCAGAGATTTGAAGACTTGTTTTGAAACTAACTTTGTCCCTTTATAGTAAATCACAACCATCTCCAGTGTGCTGGAGATGGTTGTGGGTCTTTTTAAAGAAATCAAGTGATAATTTCATAGTCGTTATAAATACAGAATAGTAGATTGGAAATCTGAGGGTAAAAATTCCATTTTTATTAATGGACTAAACCCATCTATTGTAATAACACAAATCTGTACATGTAAGATGCCACATTATCACATAACTATACTAATTGTTCCAGATTGCCACCATTCCCCATCCTTGCATTTTAATACGAAATATTGAAATATAATGTAAAGCATTAAACTACTGTTTTACTTTTTATTGCTAATGTTTCCGTTCTTACTTTTCCAACTTTAATTGCGGCCGTTTTCTAAAATAATATTTTATTTATTTCACAAAACATCTTATAAACTATTGTAGTCTAATATTTATGGGATTGCTTGTTTCCAACGCCTACATTCCGGTTGTCTGTATATCTAAATTTTCATTTTACAGACAATTTCTGTATATTTTATAGACGTATATTGCCATCTGTTATTATTGATATATGAAATTAAGTGGCATTTCCACTTCTCACAATGTTTGATAGTCTCATTAATTTCTCCGTCTAGTCAATACGTCACTACACATTCTTCTGAGTTTCTTGCTTTCGTTTCTGCATTAGTTCTGCTTTACGTTTAAGTAAGTATTGCTAATGTCATTTTTGTTTTCAAACGAACTGCCTGCTTGTTTCCGGGATCGTAGTAGTTTTTCACAATGACAGAGTTGTTTATTTAGTTATCTCTTTTTATGCCACCTTTGATCTCAGGCGCTTATTTGTATTCGTTTTGTTATTTATTCATTTTTTGTTGTTGCTATTTTGTATTTCTACATTTGTCTCATCTTTTTCGTGGTTCATTTGTTGATTTCATTATGGATTTTGCGATCTGATATTTCATTCTGTAATGCTCTCTTCAAGCTGGTTTGCGTTTCTCAGTAATCTTTTTCTACACGTTGTTAGATGTTCTGGACTGAGTTGTTCTAAGTTGGTAACTCTTTCCCTTTTGAGAGCATTTTTGCTGGTTCTTTCAGTTTATAAAGCCCTTTGTCCTTGTGATAATGGCGTTGAAATCTGTTTACAATATGTCAATGATAGATCCGTTTCAGCTTTATTTTTATTGCTATTTTATCGTAAAATTCATCTTCAAGGGAGCATTTATTTATTTGTTGATAAGATCTTTCAACTTTAATTCAGTAAATATTTTCACGTTTTGAAGATTGTCTTATTGATATTGTCCGGCTTAATAACTTTCCATTTTTATATTATTTTAATCATCACCACTGTTCATATTTTTTGTTACGGTAATTCTATTTCGGCTTTTGTTAATCATAGCTGTGTAGAAATTATTGGTTTTCATTTTGTTATTTTGGTATTTCTGAAATTTGCTTTGTTTGCACTAAAATATATCTAATTAAGTCGTGTTTTCACTACTTACAGTTTCATATTGTTATTTTTTTCACTGTTTCTATTTTGGTATTTAAATCTTGAGTCTTCTGTTTCGTATTTATTTTAATATTTCATTTCTCTGCCCGAGGTCGTTTTGCTTAATATAGCTTCTAAAATTAGATGATCTCCTGGGATTTAAATTTAATTGTCGGTCAGCATTATTTTCACTCTTGGCATCATATGCGTACATTATAGCAAACCACTTTAATATAAGTGCAGCAGAGCAGTAAAATGAAAATAAAATGTACAAGCGAACTCGCATTGTCTCCCTTGTGGTTTTTGTTGCATTTACTTGCAACACATAAAACATAATTTTATTTAAATTGCCCTTTTAAATTTATCAATTCCTTGAATGCACACTTATTTGTGAAGTTATCTAATATAACTTTGACCCTTTTTAAACATTTTATAATTGTTATTGCAATTAGTAGCGGACGTTGTAGTAGTAGAAATCATAAATGGAAAAGTATTTACGCAATTTTACAATCATATGTGTGTGTGTGTGATCTGATCAACAAGTAACAAAGCTAAAGCACGCAGAATGAAGGGCTTGGCACACATTGATTTGAACTCTGCTGCGCATGCGCACTAAGATTTAATGTTCTAGCTCACTTCCGCTGTTTACAGCAGTGCTTGGAAGGAAGGTGTGTAGTATGTGATTGTCGCATTGACCATGACAAAGGAAGTTGAGCAAAGAATCTGCATCAAATTTTGCCAAAAGCTGGGCTATACCTGCTGAGAAGCTTATGCAAAGTTTTAAAAAAATTTCCATCTTCCTCTAAACAATCAAGTTCATGTGCAACTGAAACCCAAGTGCCTTTTTGCTCAGCTGAAAGCAGTTTTGGCACAAACTTGGCTGACACGTGTCTCATACCCAAATCTTCAGTTATAATGAACTTAATATAACAGTAAATCATCCGCACATCCTCTGATAACTCACAGATGATGATTCACGATTTTCCCTCACAGTTGCACGCACATCTGCAATGTTTTTCTCAGTTCTACTGGTTTCGGGTCTCCTATAACGTTCGTCAATATCGACATTTTTCGGGCATCTGAGAAAAGTCTAAACCACTCGTACACTGGTGTGTGGAACATAAATCCCTTTCCATACACTTTCTCCAACTTTACGGAGCCCTCTGAGCAGGTATCGCGAAAGTGTCTGGAGGAGGGAAGAAAGTGTTAGTATACTTGCTAACATAGGTTGGGATGCTTATAGGCATAGACGCACACATACCCCCACACAGAGATGTAAGCATCCACACTGCGAGCTAGCAGTAACGTTAGCACTCCTGGCGAAATACTTAGCGGTATTTCGTCTCTCTTTACGTTCTGAGTTTAAATTCCGCCGAGATCGACTTTGCCTTTCATCCTTTCAGAGTCGATGGATTAAGTACCTCTTGCGTACTGGGGTCGATCTAATCGACTGGCCCCTTCCCTAAAAACTTCGGGCTTTGTGCCTAGAGTAGAAAATAATGATTTAACCCTAACAGGAACTACTACCCCAGGCCAGAGCAAACCTGCGAGTGATGACAACTAAGGGTAACACGACATTCCGCACAGCTCCTTTTATCCCAAGCTGGAGCCTTGCCACTGATGCAGTTTGTCATACCAGGACACACACACATAAACACACACACACACACACACATATGTGTGTGAGTCTGTGTACGTGTGTGCGTGCACGCGCAAGTGATCTTGCGTGCCTGCCTGTGTGTGTGTGTGAAATGTGTCTACGTTTTTGTCCCATCACTGTTTGACAACTGTCGTAAGTGTATTTAAGTTTCCGTAACTTGAGACCGATAGAACTAGCATCAGACTTTACAGAAAATAATAACTACTGGGGTTGATTCGTTTGACTAAAATTCTTCAAGCCAGTGCCCCAGTATGGCAGCAGTGTAATGACTAAAGCAATTGAAAAATATATAATATATATCATATATGCATAAAACAATAATATATTTTATCTTACTATAACATTTTTATCACATTATGCTTACATTACAATAACGATTTACTTAGACTATCGTATTTTATTTCTAAATACTGTAACTTTCATATATTAATATATTCTAAATAAAAACAGAATACATTTGCTTCCAATTTTGTATTAAAAATTCTAATAATGATATTTTTTTAATACATAGAAATGTGTAACCAAACCTCATATATATTTACATATATTTTCTGATAAGTTACGCGTATGACGATTTTTTTCTTACCTGGTATGATGTTTTGCTCTAATAATATAATCTTTATTTCTTACTATATATTTATTGAAACATCTGATATTACTGCCTCATTAAATCTTATAACATTTTCCTATCATTTACAATGTAATATTACATCCTACAACACCTCACTGTTAATAAACTAGTTTTGCCAAGACAAAATACATTTGAAATGAATTAGATTAGCTATATGATATAATGATATTTCCAGTGGTGTATGCTATCTTTTTAAACTACGTCTAATATAGTCCCCTCCGTGGACTATAAAATAAAGTATTTCTTTTAAAAAGAAAACATTTTCCTAAAAGTTATGAGGGAAAAACACGGATCTTGTAAATTTTCTGAAGTCATCCGCCCCGTTGCTTTCCGCACATTTTTATATTCGATTCCTACTCGTTTTCTTTTTTACATCCGTTGCATTATTTTAAGTTGTTTTCGGGTAATATTGTAAACATTAATCAAATTTTGAATAACAAAAATTAAATAATATCACAAGGGGGCATCAGGATTTTAGAAATGATTCGGTGGGGCATGGCCAAAAATCAGTTTGGAACCACTGCTTTAGAGTCATATATA
>NC_068992.1:45673105-45683963 GCF_001194135.2 Octopus bimaculoides
ATATATATATGACGTTGACCACTAACGTGGACATTCAATGTGCTAGAAATAGATCACATCTTGTGTCTAACAAAACCTAAATTGTTCTCAACATGAAACGTAAGCGGGCAAGACATTGGAAAGGAACATTATTAAACAGGTACCGGTTTCAAATTTAGCAATCTTACCGACTGTCTATTTCTCTTCAGCCTGATTTGTAATGGAACCATAATCATCAGAACCCCATACAAAGTTGCCCACCGCCATAGGTGCGCGTGTATATGGTTCTGCTAATTACAGCTTAATGGTAAAATTCAAAAGTCTTCGTTTTGGTGCGCTAATTCCAGGAATATGTCTGCAGAGAATATTTACTGCGTCGCATATATACAGTATGAGAACTCGGTAGGGGTTAATACATTATCAAAAAATATGGCAAAAAATCATATATTAATTAATATCGATTAATTACCAGGAAGCTAGCACATTTAAAAAATCAAAGAGATTCAGAAACAGTATCTGCAATCTCATATATATATATATAATGATTTTTGGCTAATTTCTGGAAGAAAATCGGCATTCTTTTTTTGTATTTGCTGTCGATAAGACAACCGCTAGGGCGGCGGATTCGAAAGATTATAACATATAAGCACGAGGCATGTTCTGTATTGTCTCGTGTTTATATGTTAATCTTGGCTTTCTTGCCGATGATAACTGGCCTAGCAAATTATTTTATTTTGCTGAAAATAGGTTGAAACCATGTTATTGAACCGGTGAGTGTGTTAATTAATAAGGCATTAAAACAGAATGACTGTCCCCCTTCGAAACGCTTAGTTTAGGATAGGGGCAGCTGATGAAGGAAATGTGCGCTATGTGGCCTGTTTGTTTTCTGTGCTCTGTTTATGTTCTGCTTTTCATTTTGTCCACGTTCTTTTGTGATGTCCTGTACCCAGATAGGCATCTATATATACATGTAGATGTAGGTATGTACATATATGTATACATGCATATGCTCACATATTATTTCTATTATATATATATATATATATATATATATATTTCGTAGAATTAGGTAATTATTATTGTTGGTCGAAATAAAATATTAGATGTACAAGATATAGAATAAGTGTTGAATTTCTCTAACAGAAGGTAAAAATCTGTTATAGGATGAAGATTGTTCAACTATATAGAAACGATTGCTATTGGTGCTACAAAAAACATCATTAGCGATAAAAACGCAATAGTATATAATTAAACGCACAGATACTTTAGATGATATCAATTGGATTAATATGTGCTCTGAATGCGTTATTAAATAGAACAATATCTTGGTATAAGTAAAGTATGTTATGTGAAATAAATATATGTCTTTTGAGATACAAAATTGTTTATTAAAGATAGAAGTACACCATTAGTTTTTAAAATATTATCTTGAACTGAAAAATGCATTAGTGTAAGATGTGTTAGAAGAAATAAAACGGTACTGGAAACAGAAAAAAATACTTTGCGTGATATAAAACATACAATATTATAGGTAGATCTATATTATAAGAGGTAACAGATACATTATCGGAAGGAAAACTTCATTGTCAGAGATCCATTGATAGAAGAATAAGTAAAATATCGTATCATTACTCTGTAATACTGTGAAGTATTTAAAAAGGATGGTGTGAATAATGATGATGATGGTGATGCTGACGAAGTTAGTGCTTGCAGTGTTGGCAGTGTTGATGGTGGAGATAAAGTTAATGGAAATGGCTGTGATAATGCACCTAAAGGTTATGATGATGAAGACAACACCAATAATAGTGGTGGTGGTGGTGGTGATAAGATTACAGTGACCTTGGTGAAGATAGTACTGATTTGTAGTGTCAGTTGCAAAGGGGTTGTGCTGTGAGTGTGTATGAACGCATACACTGCCCGCTGTTAGGCTCGTGGCGTATTCAGAAGCCAGTATTCTCTTTTCTTCATTTAAGCTCCTAGAGGTGACAAACAAAATAATAAAGTTAACGATAACGAAACGACAACGTTACCACCACCACTACCACCGCCATCACAATGATTAATAATAATAATAATAATAATAATAATAATAATGATGATGATGATGATGATGATGATGATGATGATAATAATAAATACAACGACGACGACGACGATGATGATGTTGATGATGATGATAATTGCAACAACGGTCACATGCCATTCAACGATGTGAAAGGAGAGAAGAGAGTCGGATAATGATTATGAATTCTGAACACTATTTCTGCAGTGTTGTCATGCTCACAGCCGTTGGCCATTAGGTGTGCAGCAGATTGCAGTAAATTATGTGACCTGTTTCACTAACATATCTCCCAATCTAGGAAACACCACTTATAACTGTCATCAGATGAACCACTCCACAGTTTGATCACGTTACAATGGTTGCATTTTATATAGTGACATTAGGGCATTCTTATTGCTTACAGTCATAACGAGTTAACTTGCAATATCATATTCTAAATAGACAGAAAATTGTAATAACGAAGGTGGTGATGATGATGATGATGAGAGGAAAAGAGGAAGAGAGAATACTACTGACTGTGGATGCTACTGCTGCTGAATGATAATAATAATAATAATAATAATAATAATAATAATAATAATAATAATAATAATAATAATAATAATAATAATAACAAGTATCATCATCATCATCATCATCATCATCATCAATATTATTCCTTCGTAACACAGTGTAGGTAAAAATGCACCGGAGTCTTTAGTCATCTGTCAAGTCACAACAAGGACGTCAGACAGATAATACTTTCCTTAAGATGTGCGCTGTGCCCAATAAGGCTGCTTTTTTGCAAGACATCAATCTTGCATGGGATTTCCAGTTGCCTTAGGTTTTGAAGTTTCAGTGGGATAGAGCCCAACGCTCCGATCTCGCATTCCATACAGTCTTGCCAATTCCACTTTCAATTCGAAGTACTTGGTGATTTTTTCAACCACTTTACTCACAGCATTCATGTCATGACCAGGCTAAATGATATAGTATATGCAGCAACCTCTGTGTCCACAAAAGAAGTTGGATACCCATTAAAACCCATCCAAACACGAGCATCAACACCCAAGAGACCCTGTGGCTAAATAATATCCAGAAAAATAGATAATAAGAGAAAAGATCTGTCAATCTTTAATGAAACTAGTAGAGAATCAACAATACTAAGCAACGAGAAGAGAAGAAAAATACTACGTAAATACAAAATTACAGAATAGGGTATACCAGAGGTAAAACAAAAACAGCTAAAGCAAGATATCCTCGCCAAAGCACAAAGAATCTGCCGGTATGAGAAACGCCAACGATTCTTTGAATAAAACAAACAGTTCAACTCCAAACCCAAAATATTCCACCAAAAACTTGACAAAAATAAAATAAAGATCAATGCAGCACCAACAGCAGAAAAAGTGGAAGAAGTTTGGACAGAAATATGGTCTGCGAAGGAACAACCTAAACAGAGGTCTATCAAACAACGAACACAGCATCTGAACTAACTTGGATCCCTATAACAACTGAAGAGGTCACTTAGGGATCTACTGTTTAGGGACATAACGTTAATATATCACGAGGCGTTAGAGTGAGGTTTTATTTTCAGTCTCTATTTCAGGATGTGGGAGTTCCCTGTTGATGTCAATGGACAATTGATGAGCTCATGCCTTTACTTTGTTCAAAACCAACATGCAACAGTCTTCAGCACGTTCACTCCATCATTACATGCTTATGAAAATGTAAAATGGCTGAAACTTATTCTCTTTCTAGCATCAGGAAGTAAGACATAATCATCTCATTTCAAGCTTTTTACCTTTGACCGGGAAAAAGATCAACACTTTGAAAGGAGTAATTTCAGATAAATGCCAGCGGAAATGTCGAATTCGGTTGCATCCTTCATGGGATATATTAAGGAGACGATCTTAACATCACTAAAGTTTATTTTGTAGACAGAAGAAATAATCCAAGACTTCATGTTAATGATTGATTTCGTCTTTATGAGATCTAGAGATCATAACGACAAGCTCCACATAAAAACTAGCTGAAGTGTCGACATCTAGTGTCCTAACCAATGTCATATCTGACAAACATTCTGCTCTGGAAGACAACCATTTTTAAATTTGAAAAACTCCTGTAATGATAACACAACAATGAAGTAATCTTGTAGGGTACAGAAAAACAAGAAAAAAGAATAACTAAACACAAATAGACGAAAATACGGAGATTTGCAATAAAGAATAAACAGCTCTCAAACGTAAACAGAACAAATACACATTGAAAATATCACAAAACAACCGATCAAACATATAAAAGATAACCTGCTATAAACTAACGAAATCAATACAACACAGCACACGTATGTCACATGAACCATGAAACAACTGTATCCCGACACAAAGAAATTGACGTACGACAAAAGAGCACATTTATAGCGGATGTGTCCTCAGTATACAATGTCTATAACGCAGAAGATCTGATCACGCACAGAACACAACGAATCAGTGAAACAATATCAGACACGGACATTAAAGAAACAAAAATTCAGAATGAAGCTAATGGTCACAGAATATATGAATATATCAATGTATGTTTATAATATAGATTTATATGTGAATGTGTATGTGTGTGTATGTAATGTATATAAGTAGTTAGATGGATATATTGATATATAATGTATATAAATATTCATTAACACGCACACACGTACATAGACTTTATATATACTATTAGGCAGTATAAGCAGCAAAGTAGGAGAAGCACTTAGATGAGACTAGCAGGTACCTATCGCTTCTTGGGTTATCGAGTTATAAATACACCATAGAGCACCTACCCACCCTCTCTCCCAAATTATATACTTATATATTTGTGTTTATCTATCTCTTATTTCACTCCTCTCTTTGTGTGTTTGTTTGTATATATATATATATATAAATGTGTACATTAGTGTGTGCGTAATTCACATGCAAACACTTATTTATCTTGACAAAATAATTAAATTGCAAAGCTATAAGTTTGTAGAGTAAAATAATATCAAACCATCTATTAATCTCTCATACCTTTTTGAAAATTGCTTGATAGCTACCGAGGAAAGAACCAACACTATCTTTCAGCATATTGAGGAATTTACATTAAAGAATGAAAAGCATACATATATTTCATTCTTTTATTCTTTTATGTGTTTCAGCCATTTGTCTGCAACCGTACTGGAGTACGGCCCTAAGGGTTTAGTCGAACAAATCGACCCTAAGTTTTTACAGGTCTCCTTTTCCAAACTGTTAAGTTACGAGAATGCAAACAAACCACCACCGGTTGCCAAGCAGTGATCGGGGACCAACGCAAAGACACACTCACACACAAACACACACACACACAAACACTTACTCATATATATACAGACTTTTGGAAGAGGGGCGACGTCGAAATACATGGCCAGTCTGACAACCTCAGGCACGCACCACTGCATTAAAACCCTCCGACCGACATTCAGTGTAAACCCAGTCACACGGGCCATCCTCACCACATTCACCCACCAAACATACTCTCCACCCTCACATCAGTTTTTAAAGTGGAACTTGCAAAAGTCTATGAGGGCTTGGCTTCAAAGGAAAGTATCTGTCTCCAGTCGTTTCAACCTCGTTCACCTCACTACTTCTTTTATTATAGCCACCAGACAAAGGAAAACTGCCTGCCCTTCCCTGTCAGAAGGCAGCGGGTTGATCCACACGATGGACTCAGCTGATAACCGGATCTGTCCACCACGCGTCAGCAGCTGTTCGACAAACAAGCAAACACAATCAGTCAAACACAATTCAACATTTTCTGTAGACAATGCGTCACTTATTTAAGAAAAATGGGGGTGCATCAACTAATAGTAAAGGTATTAATGGTTTTCGGGGAGTGAAATTGTTGATTATGTAGATCCCAGTATATGACTGGCACTTTAATCTCTTTTTCTGAAATAATAAAATTGAAGTTGACGTCAGTAAGATTTGAACTCAGAATGATAAATATTGCTGTGCAGGATTTGAACACAGTTTAAAGAGCCAGAAGAAATACTGCGACGTAGTTTTTGACAAAACTCTAACGATTCTGCCAGCTCGCCGCTTTATAGAAGGCGAAGAAACCTTTTCATCTGGTGAACTAAATGTATATGATATTTAATGAAATGAACTTTAAAACACGAAAGGTATCATTTCACTCCATATAACAGTTTATCAATGAAAATGTTATCTGTTTTACTCTAAAAGTATATTCACTAAAAGATTTTGTTCCATTACTTGTTCTGCTGGTCATTAGTTAAATGTTTTCTCCGTCGTTTACCTGTAATTTTAACACGACATTTCTTTATTGATTCTCAGCCTACCAGGAGTATGAACAGTTTGTTGCGAACCTTTTGACATTTATATTAGATTTGTTTTCTCACTGATGGAATGTTTGAATAACTGAACATGTTTACACAGTGTTAATGCTTGCAACACTGTAACTGGCCAAAATAAAAACAACCACTTTTTTAAACAAGCCAAATGCTACGAATGACAATTCTTCGTAGTCTGATCTATGTAGGTGTCTATAAACGTGTCTTTACACATTTCCCGTTTATTATCGTCTACTTTTCCCAATCTATCGGTAAATACTATCAAACTAAAGTAATCAATTCAAAGCTTGTTTGTATTTTGCTGATATGCTTTAGTGATTCTCACTCAGTAACAGAAACCCCGTACTAAAGTAATACAATTAATTTTATCCATGTAATTGTTAGAGTAATTTTTGCAATGCTACTTAAACCCACCATTAATACAGCTATGGTTTTCCTCTAACTCTACAACAAAAGTCGTCTATTTTGTTTTCATCAGATGAATAACTTAACAAAGAAGATTCATCGTAACGTTTGTAATGTTGAAAATTTAGTGACAGTTTAAGTTAAGTATGTATTAGGTTTTCAATTAGCTTAGCAGATTCTGTTAATGCCGAATCTACATGACACAACTTTTGGTTTAGGTTATAAATCTCCGCTAAAATCTCTAAATAGGTAGATTTATTTTCCAGGTTTCAGTTCCATGGCATTTTATTAATCTAAAACAAGACCTAAAATGTGTTGATATGTAAAATAGATGACGTGATATAAGATATTAAATCTGCGAGTTTATGAATCTGGCGTTGTTCAGGAAACGTATTTGTGTTTTGCTGTCTATGACCGTCACTTCTATCTTATCCCTTCGAGTTCGCTTTTAATATTTGTATTGGGAGTCTTAAATATTATCATCGGATGCTGGCGGCCACACCATCAAGCTTTCACCTTGTATGCTGTTAGACTTTAAGAAAGTTTGGGTGATCCCGGCAGAGTGGAGGGAGTGTTGCCATGCAAGAATACGAGATTCCTTACAAGTGACTGCAGTATGTCATCTAACCAGTGATTCAAGACCTCCTTCCGGGGATTGCAGTAGGCAGCTGCGGTCACTTTAACCTCTTCAGGCACTCTGACTGGGCCAACAAGTCTGTTCTCAACAATACCAGCCCACAACATGACTCCTCCATCCTTTTGTTGACATCGTAAACGTTGGTGACGCTCATCTCCAAAATAGACCCAACTATTTTCCCAACCGTTCGGTTCATCAAGGGTCACCCTGGTTTCGTCAGTGAACAGAACACAACTCATGTCTAACGTCATGTACTTTTGGGCCCATTGAAGCCTCAAACTCCTGTGAATAAGCAAATTCAGGTATTCTCGCACGGAAGCTATGGTCCTGAAGATGAAATTTCTGGTAGTTTTCGGTACATGAGGAAATCCGGAGGCGGTGAAAATGGCTTTGCGTGTTTGTCCAGCTACATGGATGGTAAGGGTGAAACGGATTCACAATACGGGCCTAGATAAAACGAACCTTCCCTGGCAGCAATAATGATACTCAGCACACTTGGAAGCAACGATGACGTTAGAAGCTGGCAAAGTAGTTATAATTTGCTGTCGACGGCCGATGAAGAGAATGTACATAAGTAACAACTGCGTAATACTATATATTATATATGAAGAGGAAGCTGAGAGAGGAACATGAATAAATATATTGCATTTCTGAAATATAAAACATCGATAAATCAAAATTTAAATATCAAAATGTTATAAATTGACTAAAATGTATTCAAAGAAATAATGAGAAAAGCGAGACAGCAGCAGATCTCGTAGGCAGATATAGCAGGAGGTAAGAGTAAACCAGACGTTTTAGTCACTGCAACATGTCTTTTAGAGAAAATATTAACATATTCAAAAGATGACGACAGTTAAAACACAATCCAATAATATCTTACATGTGTAAACATTACACTATTACGGTAACTAGTAAATATTGACACATACATCGGGACAAATATTGCTTAAAATATAATTTACATTTTCAATAAATTCAACCATGTTAGTCATGTGATTTTAACAGCGGTAAAAAGCTATGAATCTCCGGTATTTATTTATTTTTTCTTTCTTCCTTGCCTCAAAATTAATGTACGGAGTATAACCATTTTTTGAAAAATGCAAACGCAATATTCGAATAATTTCTTATGAAATCATACGGAAAATATTCAATATTACATGTTATAAACGAATGGTGGTTGTCAGAGTAGGTGAAATGCCGGACTAAATGATTATTGGTGCGCTCACACACACATACATACATGCAAAAGTTTTTTGCAGTAACATCCTACCGAAACGGTACAATGTTACCCGAATATTTTATTGTTTCCTTACACCATATTATTATTATTATTATTATTATTGTTGTTGTTGTTGTTGTTGTTGTTGTTGTTGTTGTTGTTGTTGTTGTTGTTGTTGTTGTTGTTGTTGTTGTTGTTGTTGTTGTTGTTGTTGTTGTTGTTGTCGTCGTCGTCGTCGTCGTCGTCGTCGTTGTTATTATTAAATAAAGAAATCATTGCTTTTATTTGTGATATTACTTTCCTGGATATTTGACATTTTTTTTCTTTTTTTGAAACCTCAATCTATAAAATTGTTTTGATTTAAGTTGTGATTTATCGACTTTTTACTGCACCAAATATGAATAAATAATCCGATGAAACCATGCCACTGGTAGATTGCAATATGGCTGCTAGACTTTGACTAAAATTTCTGCGCATATTTTGCATAACTAATGGCTGTAGAACGTGTTGTTTAGTGCTATTACTGTCTCAGAGATATGGTCAGTAGGAAACTCTTGATATATCGTAATACAAGTAAAACCAATAATCACATTATTATGGTTGATTAAAATATTTATCGTTATAAGATTCTAAGAATTCTATAGTCATCGTAGCTGTTTTCAGTTTTCTTTGACTTAAAGTGATGAGAGAGAAGATACACTCTGTATAATTCTTCGTGAAATCTTCAGCAGCATGATCAAAACTTTTCTACAACACATTTTCGATCTGTTACACTATCTATAGTATACTTTTCGACAGAGATTTCAAATTTTAATCAACAACTACAGGCTGGTGGATTGAGATTTCGAATCTCTCTAGAGATATCAAATTCAAAATGCCCAATTGTTTGCAAACAAATTGTTCATACAAGCCAGTCGAGGATAAGCGTTAAAATTCCTTGGTCTTTTTTTCAACCAAGCCAACCTGGTAGAAATTGTGCGCATTATTAATTTGTTTTCCGAAAGATATGCAGGCAATGTTGTCAGAAAAAATGTGCAAGCAAGAGAAATTGAAGGATCTAATCTGAATTCTTGCAACAGAATTAACTTTTCTAAAGGCGGCATGTCTACCGCTACGACTCCAATATGTCTAAAATATTGAGAATATTAAGATCATTTATTCTCGGACTATTAAACGCATCTAGAGACGAAGTTATGCTTCAGTCGGGTTTATTGCCAACAAGTCGTAAATAGTCTTGTTCTTGAATGTATACACAACGACGAGGGTGGTGACTGAATTATAAAAGCAATGTAGACGGAAATAATAAAAACGGAAACGAATACTACGTCTCTACTGACGGAGTTAATAATCCAAAACAAAATGTAAATTAGAACACTGCACCAGACTTTAAACATATCAGACAGCATGGTTATTTGAACAAGAAATTATTTCACTAAATGAAAACGCAAGATAAACTGAATAACCCTTTAACACTGTATTTTATGTCACGCAAATTTACCGACTCCCTAAGAAATTGTGACAAACAAAAAAGTTGCATTGATAATTACCGTCGATACTTATATACTTCTGTGGTTTTCTTGTTAGTGTTTAGCCCACAGCTATGACTGCCCCGTCTTTTCCGAATGAGTACCACATTATACAAAAGTTACGTTTACTAAGACTGTAGAGCAATAGTTGTATGACATTTAGCAGCTACTTTCAACAAGTCAAGAGATCATTTAGAACTTCTATCGTTGGCTTCGTAATACTATTGGTTGGCAACGGTAATTTAGAATATATTGTATGACAGGAGACGCAATGGCCCAGTGGTTAGGGCAGCGGACTCGCGGTCATAGGATCGCGGTTTCGATTCCCATACCGGGCGTTGTGAGTGTTTATTGAGCGAAAAAACCTAATGTTCCACGAGGCTCCGGTAGGGGATGGTGGCGAACCCTGCTGTACTCTTCCACCACAACTTTCTCTCACTCTTATTTCCTGTTTCTGTTGTACCTGTATTTCAAAGGGCCAGCCTTGTCACACTGTGTGACGCTGAATATCCCCGAGAACTACGTTAAGGGTACACGTGTCTGTGGAGTGCTCAGCCACTTGCACGTTAATTTCACGAGCAGGCTGTTTCATTGATCGGATCAACTGGAACCCTCGACGTCGTAAGCGACGGAGTGCCAACAACAACAATGAGAACCTATAAAACTGAACGGTCTTGGTCGAAAA
>NC_068992.1:45684605-45686696 GCF_001194135.2 Octopus bimaculoides
AGATAGATAGATAGATAGATAGATAGATAGATAGATAGATCGATAGATAGATAGATACATAGATATGGTGAGTGGTCTTGTAAGATTTGATTGTTTGAAATTTTCTGTTGATATACTGGTCGGAAAGCCAAATCTAAAATACCTACTTATGTTAACGTCCGTCCTACCAATTTACATATATATGTGCGTACGTGAGTACTCATGCCTGCTTAGATCCGTGTATATATATATAAATATGTGTGTGGGTGTGTGTGTGTGTGTGTGTGTGTGTGTGTGTGTTTTGTGTGTGTGTGAAAATTAATGAAAAATCTAAAAGTGATCAACTGCTGTGTGGATTGAACCACAGCAATCACCTTTCATCTCTCATCTAATCACATTTTAATCCTTTACAAGCAAATTTTAAATACACAAGGGAAAAATTATGAGCTTAAAATAACTATTGTCCTGTGACTTAAAATCTATAATGGAGTCGCTTATGTCATCTGGATATTTTTAATTCTCCTGCTATTGAAATTTGTTGTACAGGTGTGCATTGTAAATATATATATAAAAGAAGTAACTAATTTTAGTGTTCTAACATCTGTAAACGATATGTGAGAGTGATTTTTTGTAATGTGCTTCGGGCCAAATTGAATTAGGGAACGAGAGAAAGAGAATTTGCAAATGTAATGATGTAATTCATTCTATAAAATATAAAAATAGCTTTAAAAAATAGTATTAAAGTATTTTTAAAACATGCAAATAAATGTTAATTTATACAAAACGTATGTCTCTTTTACAAAAAATATTCCCAACCATGTAATATGGTAATATTAATTATTAGTAAGGGATGTATGGAAGGTATAAATATTAAGAATATTCATATATTTTCAGCTTAAAGGATAGAGGATATAATTTATGGTCAATTAGGTTCCCATGGAGACTGCTTTCACTTTAAGGCAATTGAGATTCCTCGGCTTTAGTTGATTTGGTTGTTTGACTGAGCGTGTAAACAAGAAACACAGGACAAAATAGAATTTAGCTCAATGGAAGAAACAATATATAAGAATTCAAATATAGTTACACTGCGATTGCAAGGTTAAAAAATTTGCTGGAAGCACAAGAAAAACTGTTGCACATTACAAAAGTGAATTGCAATTAGGATATTATTTATGGGGTTTCAACAAATGTCATGTTAAACTTCTAATTAAAATATCACATGCTATTAAAATATTCTATGTTACATTAAGTAGTGATATCATGCTTTTGTATAATATTCTCTCTGTTTTCGTTTTATGTAAAAACATATTTCGTACAAGTTTATTAAATGAATAATAAATTTCGATGCTTTTCTCGTTGTTTTTGTTGGTGGTAGTTGAGCGAAGAAAGTAAACGAGTAGATATAGATATAAGTTAGGTGCATACACGAGTGTGTATCTTTGTGTTCGTATGTATATATATATCTATATATATATATATATATATATATATATATATATATATATATATATATATATATATAAGAAGTAAAATCGAATAATGAATGTTTGAAAGAATTTAATACATACGTTTCATATGATTGCGTAAAACATAATAGGAAATACATTTCTTACGCAAGATCTTCTTCAGTTAATAAATTTCAGCGTCAGTCTGTCCACACAAAAAACACTCCCAGCTGCATTGCAGTGAGATGGCGGCCATCTTGGATTTCCATGTATTCACGTGTAAGATGGAAAGTCATCTGAAAACAAAAGAAAATATTATTGTTCGGGGATCTGTGAACACCATATCTATCAAAATATATCTGAATTACTTTAGCTATCATAGCGTCATGAATCAGGAAATATTTTTGCAGACACCCTGTATTATAATTTATAAGGCTTGATGCTAGTACAAACTAATCTGTACCGACTTGATTTACGCGTAGAATCTTAGAAAGTTTGAGTGTACTCACCATGACATTCTTTTTTTTCTACCAAGATCGGTCGCTCAAACACCACTTCGTATCCACTTCTTTTTTGTGTCTTCGTTTCTCTCTTCGTTTCTCTCTTCGCGTCGTTCACTGACCGGGTGAAACTGTCCTTAGCTGCTAGTATATATATATATATATAT
>NC_068992.1:45687317-45692317 GCF_001194135.2 Octopus bimaculoides
ATATATATATATATATATATATATAATATTTAATAACAGTTTGATTCAGCCCTATGGAAATTAAAGTTAGGAAGATGCATCCATATTCATATACTCGCATACATAACTCTCTCTCACTCACTCACTCTCTATCTTTCTTTCTTTCCTTCTTTCCATTCTTCTCAATTTTTCTATGTCTGTCTCTTTCAATACACACCTACGTTCCGTCATGTGCCTGTACTGAAGATTTTGTGAATACATTTTATTACGATGTTTTAATAAATGCCAACTTGAGTTCATAATGACTATGATTAGAAACAACTTTCCTTTCAAGCAGTCTACCTTACTATCTCTGCTATGATTCCAAACGTTAGATCTTCGTTACAAGACTTTGGACAGTTCCCATGTCGTGGCTCTTCTAATCACAATGCCGTCTGCTTTCTTCAATCTGATTGACCTAGACTAATCATGTTACACACCTAAGACAGCATCATCTCTGTCAGTTAACGAATAAAATCTATTATTCCGCTCGAATAACGAAATCAAATTTACCAGCTTTAAAGACACCAGTGTCCTGAATAACACACTCTGCAATCATTCACTCTACGTTACACATTGGCAAAAAGAATGTTTTAAATAACGACCGGAACTTTCTTGTAACATTTTATACAATTTTAGGTATAGCATTTCCTGGTTTAGGCTTGGGATTAACACTTCAAATTCAAAATTTCTCTTATAGCATATATAAGTTCATTATATGCCATTATGTTGCAATGTATCTTTACACATTGCATACACGCAATATAAATATTGTGTGTATATGTGTGTGTGTGTGTGTGTGTGTGTGTGTGTGTGTGTGTGTGTGTGTGTGTGTGAGAGAGAGAGAGAGAGAGAGAGAGAGAGAGAGAGAGAGAGAGAGAGAGCAAATGCAGAATGTACAAAAAGGAGAAAGGATTAATTTATCCCCACATAAACGTGGATGTTTTGTTAGAACAAATTATACTCTCATATTGGCTTTTGTTTATATTGCTAGCAGGGAGATGCATCTCCGTCGCCTCCAGCGCCGAGATCACCAGATCATGTTGATTTCGATCTTCCTTATCTTACTTCAACGGTGGACGTTCGACCGCTAGATACAGCAGCGATTCATCTTCCTGCCATCGGTATGTAAGATAATAGTTCTAGAAAATGCGTTGGTGTCGTGGTTAGCCAGTGAGCTTGTTAAAAAAATATTTATTAGCGACAGAGACAGTATTAATACCGAGAGGATATATAGACACTCACAGACACACACACACGCACACACACACACACACACATTAATTGTCTTCTAAGCGAGTTCAGTTTCAGTGAGCTAGAACAAAAAGTATAAATTCCATATCGATAAAGGAGTGTGGCCCAACCTATTGGAATGTGTGTGGATGGAAGGCAACTTTTGTCTTTCCAGCACAATACTAAAGACATGACACTAACTTCCATAACTACTATCATTTTTGTTAAAACACACACTTTACCACACGCCCAACATGGCGTTCTTACAATTCGTCTAGCAATTGTATACAAATATATTATTTGTATACAATTGCTAGACGAATTGTATACAAATATATACAAATATATTATTTGTATACAATTGCCAAATTTTTGTTAATATTTTCCCCCGAGAAATATACACTCGTATTCTTGACATAACTCTTCCACTTTTTTTCTTTTGCGTGAGTTGACACATATCCATATCCGGGCGAAATGTTCAGCGACATTTCATCCGTCCTCATGTTTTGAGTTCAAATATCGCCGATGTCAACTATGCTTTTCATCTTCTCAGGGTCGATAACATAAGTACCAGTTGAACCCTGTGGTCCATGTAACCGACTTGCCCCCTACCCCGAAATAGTTGGCCTTGTGCCAAACTTGGAAACCAATATTATTAAGGTCAGTGAAGAAAGTGGGGGCGGCAGCGGCGTCAGTGGTGGCGGCAGCGGTAACGCCGGTCGTAGTGGTGGTGGCGATGGTCTTTGGGATGTTTTGGTTATTATCCTCTAGCTTCTATTTGCATTATTTGTTTACTTTTGTGCTTCTGAAACGGCGATTGTTTGTACTTATAACTGTTTCTACCCATTGGTTATTTGCTATTTTTACATTTGATTGAAGTGAAAGTTGCTCTGATATTGTTTTCAGACATATGCTAACACTTTCCCTTTCTGTCTGTCTGCCTCACAATGCCTTTTTCTTATAAACTCAATATTTTAATAATAATACTCTTTAAAATATACCATGATATTGAACAACACATGCAGTCAGACATATGTACGCACACACACACATATATATATATATATATATATACATATATGCACACATACACACACACACACACATATATATATATATATTAGGATTGTTGTTTGGAAAGTATGAACATGTCAAATACTCTGGTTGTGTTTGCGTGTGTGGTGCGTGTGTGCGTTTGTGTGTGTTTGTGTGCGCGTGCTTGCGCGTCCACGTGTGTGTACACATGTGTGTGTTTGCATAGCATGAATTGTGACGTAGCCAGTTCCATGAAACGTATTTAACATGCATACGTTGGCATAGACATGCATAATATGTGTATTTGAAGTGAGCGAGAAAGAGAATGACAGAGTAAAGAAATGCACATAATGACAATGAGGGGAAAAAAACCACGACGATAAGTAACACCAGCAACAACAAAAAGAACAATATTGACGAAACGACTATAGTTTTTCTCTCTCTATCTGAAGAGTCATACGATGTATGAGTTATAGTATGGGTGCATTATCTTGTATCAGTTGGAGAAATCGTTGAGTGGGCGTCTCACTCAGTTTGTATGTATGTCAACTAATGTACTGAAGTATATCAAATGCAGGTGTATGGTATGTGATAAAACACTTTATTATTGTGTATTTATTTTGTTCCGTTATGCTGAGAGCTTTGTTGATCATAGAATGACAAGGCGTGGCTAGGTCACAAATGTTACTGCTAGAAAGGTAAGAGCAGCGATGGAAGGTGTAAAACGTGAAAGTAACGACAAAATGAACAGAGAAACTTTTTTTTGTCACAAATGGGAGAAAGATGAAATAATTGTAAAGGAAAGTTGAAGAAGAATGAAAGAGGTGTATATATTAGAATATGGAAGAATAGTAGAAGACACAGAAGAATAGCAATAATGAAGAAAAAATAAGCGAATAAAATATAAAAACGAAAGAGGAGAAGCAGGAAGGGCATGAGTTGGATGTGAACAAAGAACAATAGATAAATCCATTATAAAATTGACGAAACGGAAAAGTGGAAAATAAACATGGAAGAGGCGGAGTACGTTGTGATGATACGAAAACCTTGTTAGAAAATGCTGATTAATAATAATCATAATGATAATAATAATAATAATAATAATAATAATAATAATAATAATAATAATAATAATAATAATAATATCAAAAGCATTTGTACTACATGAAGAGCGCATCACTACTAGATATATTGTGAAGAATATCGACATTTCCTCAATATATATGACAAATGTTTCCTGTGTAAAGTATCTTTTAAAGCAACAGTCCACAATGCGTCGTCATGCACTGGCTCTGATAAAATATAATTGGACACACTATAAGGTTGTAAAGCTGTTCTTCATACACCAAGTTATCAACTTTCAATTGCTCCCATAAAAATTTTTCTGGTCCTCATACAAGCTTCTAGGTGTATTAAACAATAGCTGTTTAGAAATTTACGATGGAGTATGGTCACAAAATAACACATAATATAAAACTGATGCAAAAATATATCACTCGTGTATTAATTATTGACTGCGTCTTAATGACCATATAATTGCGTAGAAGTGGGTTGAAAAGCAAAAGTTTCTCTCTGATAAAGCGAGTTTCAAATATAAACATTATATGGCAATTAACTGAACGGAATGCACGAGCATCATTATAATAACTATTGGTTGAGCAGCCGCAGCAATCACAACCGAAAGTGTGTGGTAGGGATACATTCTCAACTGTTCTGATATAAGGATATCAAATCTCAAGTAAACAATATAAAATCAAGCATAGAAAATGCTAAAAAGAATAAGATACTTCATTCTATGATTAAAACAATAAAAACGGCAATGAAAAAGAAAGAGAAACGTTGATGAGAGAAAATAACATGGCAAAAAACAAATGAAGCTTCCGAAATTACGAGAGTAAGTTAATTATACGCACTCTTACTCAAACAAATGCAGGCGTTGAACGCTTACGTCGTTTTTCGACATAGTCTCTTTGCTTTTCGATGCACTTTTAACTGTCCACATGCTCCAGTCCACAGGCTTGTATATTCAATCGAAGGTTTTTGGTTGATCGCACAGCTATGTATGCTCCACTTCCTGCTCTTCAATGTCCTTAGCAAATCGATTACCTCGTAAAGAATGTTTCAGGTAACAATCAGGAGATTTTGACTGTCTGCAGAGTATTCTAGCAACTTGAAATAGAAATTTTTAATCGTTTCAGCGGTGTGGACGGCTGTATGTCGGCGTACATTGTCGCGTAACAATAACCTTTGAGTTGACAATAGAGCTAGCCTTTTGGCGCGAAATACTGTTTTTAGTATGTTGGCCAGTATTTCAATTTCGCCTACGCTGGTGAATTTAAATCTCTTTTCCTGATAATGTTCCAGTATAGGCCCTTTTGTGTCCCCCAAAAAACAGTTAGCATCACATTTTCTGCAGAAGGTTGAGTCCTGAAATTCTGTTTCGCTGGCTATTTCTGGGTTTTTCCACTTCATACCTTGTCATCTGGATTCTGTCTTTAGACCATTATCTCCATAACAACTTCGCCTTCATCATTTTAGCGTTGTTGAGTGAGCGTTGATAGATCTCCACACTATTGTTTTTATACGTTTCGATAAGCTCTTTTGTTAACCATGTTGCGCCAACTTCACAGAAGCATTGCCAACTTCACGAAAAATTGCAGCGATCTGACGTCCTGAAAATACCTCCCCATCTAGATACCGAGCAAGTGAATCAC
>NC_068992.1:45697572-45707586 GCF_001194135.2 Octopus bimaculoides
TATATTTAAATAGATTTAAGGAGGGGCCAGTGGTGAGGTATATTTGAGCATAAGACGTATATATACGTAAGGCCTGTTTGTGAAAGCACCTGACAAAGGGAAAAACAAGGACGAAGAAATTAAGTTTTTTCCGACTTCCTTAATTCAAAACCAAATATAATTAAATATTTGTTAAAATGTGATTAAAAATGAATATCCTATACATGACCTTTATATGTATATTTCCTCGCTGGATTTTACATTTCATTCATTACCATTGGCTGAAGATCTACAGCAACATAGTTGTTTCTGGTTAAGTATTGCTGACTATCTTAGAAAATCTGTGATTTTTATGAGTGCAAAGTGTTTTCAAATCTTGATGAGAATGTCCTTCCGCTTCCCTCCGGTGTCGTATTTCTGAAATGTTTAAGTATGCACCACATCAGGATCATTATAAATGAATGAGCTTCCGAATTTGTGGCCAATTGTAGACTATTCTTTGCAAGTTTTGCAGTACTCTGTGAGTTTGTTTCTTGAATTATGGTAAAACATACTAGTGAGAATTTCATTTAACACTTGTTCTGTAAGCAATTCCAGAATATCCTCGGCAACACAATGTTTGAGTTTGAAAGTTCTCTGATATCGATATCATTACAATTAAGAAACACCTTTAGAAAACCTGCATTCTAGCTTGCCTATAAAGTGATTTTCTTCATGTTTTCTCCTAATATTTTTATATGCATCTTACACATAATTTGTCTTCAAATTACATATCATTTCTTGATCTCATGATTTGATAAGTGGTATCACAATGGGTGGTAAGAACAGAATTTGATCATTACAGTGTTTTAAATTACGATGTGAAGGAGCGTCATTAATTAGTAAAAGCAATAACATTTTTTAAAGTAAATGCTATTCTATTTTCTTTGGCATTAATTTTAGCTTCAGGAACTTAAAAGTTTTGAGAAAAAAGCAAGTTTTTTAAATCTTGAAGCAGTCATCCATGACACTTTTATTTACACATCAATGAACTAAGAGAGTATTTTTATTCAATCCTCTCACTGCATATGGATTAAGAGCTCTATTAATTAATAACTACTTCATGATACCGTCACCTAATGTGCTACTGCATATTAACGTGATTTCAAACTGAGATGCTTAAAATAGCTAACGGGTATTTCTTCCGTTTTTGATAGGAAAATTTCCTTTTAACTTTTCTTTCAGAATAATGCGGTTTTCCATCATTAAATCATTATAACGAATAAGAATTTGTTACAAACGTTTTAGGTAATTCTTCAGCAGTTTCATCTACTTTCATCATACAATTAGGTTTGCAAAAGACTTCATTTCTAAAAGTCTTGAAGCCATTCCTTACTGTCCAAAATATTGGTCAAAGAATGGCAGTAACGAATAATTAGATATTTCATTTGTGGTGTTATAAATCCTTATTCCTCTTCGTGTATAGCAAAACTGTCCACAAGCAATGTTTTGAATGGTTTTATCTCCATTGTATCAATGACAGTGCAATGTACATACGTGTTTTGACATTATTGAAGATCCTGTGATTATGTTAGATTTGGTTTTTCTCAGTTTCTTTTAATTCTTCTGAAAGTCTGTATGTATGAAACGTATGCATGAAATGGTTTCCCTTTCCTTGTGGAATACTTTACATTTTGAAGTTTATTTAATGTCTTAATTTTAATTTCTAAAGAAATTATTTTTCCGTTTCTAATTTCACGATTGAAACTCTATATTTCAATTTACTAAGAAAAGAAAAAGTAAAACTAACGTATACGGATTCAATAATGACAAACTGTGTCTGCGTTGCTTTATATACATAGGTAAGTGTCTCTTATATCTAATGCAGTGTTTTCAAATTTTGGCATGAGTTTAGCAATTTTGGAGGACAAGGTAACTCAATTACATCGACAACAGTGCTCAACCGGTGCTTAATTTGTCAGAGCTGAAAGAAAGAAAGGCGGAGTCAACGTCGGTGGAGACTGAACTCAGAGCGCAAAGATGGACGAAATGCCGCAGAGCATTTTGTTCGGGATTCTAACGAATCTGACTGTTCGCCACCTTACTTATATCTAACGATTATGGGTTATTAATAACATAATGGAAGGAAACAACCCAGGGCAGTGTTCTGCATATCAAGTACAAATATAGTAATGAATAGTTTTGGAAACCTTCCATTATTACTTTATATTTTCAATTTTAAACCTTACCTAAAGAAAAATCACTGTTTAGTAATTACATATATAAGATAATTTCAGTTAGAAAAACAAAACAATTATTGAACTAGCTATATAATATATGTGAGACTCTGTGTGTCTGTACTTCATATGGAGGACGCCTCATGAGAGATGATCTCCCAGCCACTTGTTGATATATGTTTTCAGCCTCAAGACAATCTAGTTTTAGGAAGACTAAAGTGGAGGATTAGCAGAATTAGTTAAAACGTTAAATAAAATGCTTAATATTTGTTTGGTGTCTTTGTGTTTTTGATTCAATTCCCACCGAAAACAAGTCGCCTTCCTTCCTTTCATGGTCAATAATATAAAGGACTTGTCACGTATTGAACTGATGTACTTTGCTGGTCAGTTGTGCCACACTGCATTGGGCCCACATAGAATTGCGGAGCCTTAATCACCACATAAATGTGATGTGTCGTCCACAGGTGAAGCAATATATGATATCTGACACACTGGCGTCACATCAGTATTGTCTGACAATAATAACCTTTAGTTCAAACAATACAACATATATACACATATCTTTCATCATTCACCTAAAGGTACTCATTCTCTCTCTCTCTCTCTCTCTCTCTCTCTCTCTCTCTATATATATATATATATATATATATATATAATTGAATTCCCGAGAAAAACATACACAGAAAAACTCATTACTACCACTTGTCTCCTTTAATACGACCGAAACATGGCTGCCAATTTCCTCAGTCGACTTTTAACACAACATACACTATCGTAGGGAATTTATTGAAACTATTTCTCTCACTCGTTTAGTTTTTATTTAACATACCCTTTAAGACATGCTGATTCTTAATTGCATCCATAACCTCAGTAAATGAAAGTATTTCAGCTCACCATATTAGATTTGTTACACCCTTCTGTATGGATATTTAACTCGCGTAAATGTCTTTTGAGGTACTCTCTCTCAGCTATGTAGCGATTTATGTATCTTAACTTCAAAGTGGCATATCATAAATTGAGAGTGGCAGAGTTGAGTAAGTCAGGAAGAAATGCATCAAACTTGTACATTAAATGCTAAAACATTTAACTGATTCAATTTTGCTTGAATGAACAAGAAGCAATAAGTACCGAGATTTAAGCAAAATTTGTTTAACTCATTTATATTATGTTCCTTATTACTTATCCTACTATGCATAGAATTCAAAAAAGAAATTACGTAAGTGGTAAAAATTATATAAATGTAAACGGTAAATTTTGTTTAAATTTCGGTAGTTATTGCTTCTTGCAAATTTAAACCGAAATATAAATCTCATATTTCTTGCTATTTCTCAAATAAATTTCGAAGAATTTCGATAACATTTAAGTGATATGATGTTAAAAGTAGGTTTCCTAATAATTTTTGTTTCAACATGCACGCTCATGCATGTGAAATAATCATAGACTTCACATTACAACAAATTCGACCGTAATTTCAAAATGAATAATCCATAAGTCGAGAGACAACTGCATATATTATCAGGTCATTAAGAATGAAATGTCCGATTTTCTTATGCACTAAGTTTGACAGTCGCTTACTCTGAAGTTTTATCCTGACAATTCTTTGTTTAACTACATTGAATAGTTACATCATCATTTGTTCGAATGCAATTCCTGATGTCTCATTATATTGTGAGTTTTCTCTTCTAAATCAATTTTTATGAACCCACGGATAGACCAAAGATTCGTGTTGCTTATGAATATGAATGCTGTCGTGGATGCAATGCATCCCAGAGAGCGCGAAATATCAATGAGGTGTTTGGTGAAGATATGGCGAATGAGCGCTCTGGTGGATAATGAAGAGCAAGGTGGATAATGAAGAGCTTCAAACTGTAGTGGAAGCAGATACTACGCGTGAGTTAGCAGCATGTGCTATTCAAGAGTTCGGTTGGGAAGCTCCACCGTATTCTCTTGATATAGCGCCTTCAGATTATTAGCATTTTGGTTGTTCTTTAATCGATTGCGAGGCGTTTCGTTCAACTATTATGAGCTGAAAACGAGGCTCAATGAATTCTTCCAGACAAGACTCTGTGATTTCTAACGTCAAAACATTCACAAGCAAGTGAAATGTTGGCAAAGAGTTATCATCTGATTTGCTAAAACTGATGGTAAAAGAATAAGTTTCAAGGTAAATCAAAAATAACGGACAAATTTATTTGTCTACTCACTGAAAATAATTTGCATGCGTAAGCATATTTCAATACACACCGTAAGTGTATTTGTAGTTATAATGAAATGTTTCAAATTCAAAGATACCCTTTTAAATTTGTCTTCATCCTTGCTAGTTTGAAACTAAAGGTATTAGTAGTCTGGAGTGGTCTACCAATATATTTCTTTTTGTTGATGCAATATAAAGATTGTAAAGAATTTAGATGTCTTCTGACAGCGGGCTGCTGTATAAGTTCTATGTACTTATTAACGATTGCGCCAACAATAGTTTTATGTATTGGCCATTAATGCAGTGGAGTGTTGATAATGGGAAACGAACCCATAAGCCTTCGATCAATTGTCTGATACGCTTATGGACTAGACTTTCTGATTGAACTTCCATAAGTCTATTTAAGGTGTTAATCTAGAATACAATATATTAGAATGGGATACCTTTTTTATGATGTAGAGAAGTGAGATAGCTCCATTGAAGTTTGTCTTTAGAGAACTGATACGCTCAATAGAAAAAGATGAAAGAGATAAAACATTGAGATAGATAAGCAATAAATGAAAGTATTTTAGTATTTCCACAACATTTACAATTGACTTAAGCAGTTTTATAACCGAGCTATTGTTAAGGAAGAACGTACAATAGGGTTAGAACACTATCTTTGAATCTAGTATCTTAGTGGAGGTGGTAGAACAGAGGACAAAATACCTTGCGCTATATAGCTACGTTTTTTTCCAATTCGCAATTCAAATTCTGAGTTCAAATACCGCTATGAACTATTCTTATAGATTGTCTAACAAACACCCTCAATTAATTCTCTCCTTATGTTTAAGACAAAAGTTATTTTCAGTGGTCATATTTTCATTACATGTATCCTCATGTGGACAATCGTCCTTTTTTATATTGTATTGTTGCTGTTTCTTTTGAAAATGTATAGAAAGCTTTTGGGTGTTTTTATACTTTCCACAACACTGCTCTCTCTCTCTCTCTCTCTCTCTCTCTCTCTCTCTCTCTCTCTTTCCCTCTCTCTTTTTCCCCCTCTTTCCCTCTCTCTCTCATTTTCTCTTTCTCCCTCTCTCAGCACTTACTTTCCTTTTCATGAGAGAGTTTGATCTTGCTTTCGATTTCTAGGAGTGTCGGTATTGAAATAAACTTTTTCCTAACCTTCAGTTGTCTATTCCGGTTTGAGACTTGTGATCTGCGTCACATAAGGAGTTTTTTCTGTCCTTGAAAATCTTGATTGTCGGTTAGCTGGCTTTTCCTTCCGGGTTATATTTAATGCGTATATCTTGCACTGTTGATATAAACTGCGTTTCAATTCAGTGTCTTACATACCTAGGATGTTGGACCAGTTTCGTTTCAGGATTGATTCGCATTTTGGTTTATTGAAATTCAAGTTGGATATGGCTAGAGTATACCGGAAACGGTAGATACCAGCAGTTCGCTTAAGACCATACATAGTTAGTTCAACAATATTGTGGTCTTACAGTACTGTTGCCATCACCCTCACATTTTGGATGAAGTCCACATTATCTATGGACCGAATATATATATATATATATATATACATATATATATATATATATATATATATATATATATATGTATGTATATATACAGACACACAGACACAGACACAGAGGAAAGTGTGTAAGTTAGTCGAACCTCACCGACATAAGTAACAATAAGTGTGAGTGTATTACAACTACTTCTTAGATCTATCCCAGGGAATTTTTACAGACAATGCGTAGTGCATTGCAGTTGGGACAGGGAATAAATGGAGTTGGAGCGGGTAAGCAGAGTCTATGGTTTTAGTGCAACACTCTTCCCTATCTACCAACTCACTGATCTGTATCTTTGAATTATAATTAAAAAGAGAACTGGTATAACAATTAGATATATGATAGCTTTGAAAAACTTGGAATTTTACACAAGACTTACAATGATACGAATGGTGGGTGAGGAAGAAATAGTAATTAAGTGGGTTAGTAAGAAGAAAAGAAAGTTGATATGGTTAGATAAAAATGATAGAGAATATATTGCTTTTGAAGAATAGTTTGCAATCATTTAACTTCAGTCGAACTGAGAAGCAATTATCGATTTCATTTGCGAAATAGACTTGAAAATGATTAGATAAAACTACAAAGAAATATTGACGAACAAAGGCAGAGAAGGGGTAACAAGAAAGAGAGAGATGGTAAGTAGAAATAAGAAGAGAAAAAAATTAATTGCAATCACCAAAGGAAGAAATAACGTCTCTATTTCCCTGAATTGCCAGAAGGTGGAGTATACAGATGTACATAAGTTGAATATTATCTAGTCAACTGACCGATTCGGAAGGACATTTAAATCAACAGCTCTTCATTCTTGACAATGGTTAAATAAACCACAGACATCAATATTCATCACATTAGTAATAAGAAAAATTGTAGTATTGTTTCAGTGTGTATCGATAGCAAAACCTGCAATGATACATGCATAATTTATAATTAATTACCTTTCATGCATAATTCATAGTATTTAAAGATTTATCACGACCGGTACTTTAATGTTCAACTGTCAGCTGCGCAAATCAAAATTTTATCCTCCTAGTACGTGCGATAAATTTCACATGGTCGAAATTTTCACAGTCGAGTTTCAGGTATTCTAATCATTTCTTTATTTAGCTAGTGACCTGCTAAATAATCACTTCACAACCTAGTTTGTGATTACTTAATTATCACCCTCTACCTTTACCTAGCTATTCATCTGCTAAACAGTCGTTTATCAACCCAATTTTCACTTATACTCTCCATATTTTCAGGTGGAATTCTTGATAACAATATCTAAAATACTTATAGCTTTAGTGGAAGAAATTACGGATTATTAATAATACTTTAAGAAATTCCAAGAAGTGGACATTGATGATCATCTGACAATATTCAACAACATCATTAGCAACAGTAACAAGGGAAATACATCAAGCTAAGCCATAATCCTCATCAACAGTAGCAGTTGCAGGACTATTATATTAAGTGTGGTAGGTGCAAGTGATCGTCTCCATCTTTAATAATCATTGGATTTGACAGTTTGGGTTAATTAGGTAATCTTTAATTAATTAATTAGTCTTTAATACTTTAAACAGGCGTTGATTGGGATGAAATACATGAAAGTGAAGGTTGGTATCCCAAAATTACTGGACAGATGCTAAAATCAACTTATTCACAAACCTAAATTTCATAAATAAAAGAATCACAATAAATAGAGAATAATTTATATGGAAGTCTTCCTTTTCTGTCGTTATTAATTGCTGTAATTCCAGGGCAGGAGTATATTTGACCCTTCCGAAATATACATTTGTATTTGTTAGACTAAATTTTTGATTTCTATTGAATTATAACAGGGATATGTACACACAAGCGGGCGCGCACACATTCAGTTACACACACAAGTTCTAATAGGAGTATATTAGAATCACTATGCCTAATTGAAATATACATACGCACAAAAGTATGTATATATATATATATATATATATATATATATATATATATATATATATATATATATATATATATATATATATATATATATATATACAGAGAGAAGAGAGAGAGAGAGAGATGGTTTGAAGTGGTGTACAGATTTTGTCTATTTCAAGAAAAGGGTGTAATCAGGATTTGGACAATAACTAATTTATTTATCACTTTCATCCATTTCAGAGATTCATCATTGATAATTTCTTATAGCAAATTCAAACCTCTATATGTGTTCGTTGAAAAAAAAAAAAAGTCTAGAGCTGAATTTATTTTCTTCAGTTTTGGAACGAGAGTATTTTGGGAGTGGTTAACATGTTCTTTGTCATTTTGAATATATGTGCATGTGTGTGTGTGTGTGTGTGTGTGTGTGTGTGTGTGTGTGTGTGTGTGTGTGTGTATTTGTTTATGTATGTGTAAATGAGTGTAAGCATGCGTTTGTAGTGAGTTTTTAAACAAAAAATAAATGAAGGAAAGAATGAAAAAGGTACTTTTCTAGGGTGGTTTAAATTTATGATATATATAGATATACATATATAAAGAGAGAGGGGAGACAGAGAGATGGAGAGAGATAAAGAGAGAGAGAAAACGATTGAGCAACAGCATATCAAACGCCGACTCAAAACACTGGTCACCGAAGTATTCCACGAAATACTGCAAAATATTTTAAAGCTCAGATTCTCTCTAGGTTCTAGAAACCAGCTCTATATATTATGGTAAATTATTTAATCAACCGACTGACACAGGTTTTGGTAAATAATGACATGTGTAGGGGATCCGAACAGAGATAATACCCGTGACATCTGGCAGCTACACCTTGACGGGAATGGTCAGGTGGAATGGCATCTCCAGTACTTATACAATTCTTAATCTCTCACTTGATGACGTTTGGTGCCACACACCCCTGTCTTCAGCTGGTGGGTGAATCCAAGCGAGGGATGTTGTTCACACTACACTATTTTGGCAAGAGACTGTTAGAAGGCTTCCTAAGGAGTTAACGCTAGAGTGACGGATCCCGCTCACCTCAAAGATCAAGTGGCCAGAGCAAAGTCGAATCTCAGGTAGGGGTACACGGTCGTGGCTAAGAAGAATGAACCTCGCCATGATAACTTGTCCATGATGCTGACAAGCCGGCTAGGGAGCCATACCGGTTCTGCCGTCGCATGTTTTTACAATAAAGAGCAGGCAGGCTTCAATTTCGCCGACCGACGGTAGGAGTCAGAAGACTAAGAGAATCGATGAAATGTGGTTGCGACATCATAAATGGGTGCCTCGACGACCATTCGGTCAAGGGATACGAAGGAGACAGAAGAAACCCTCGCTGCTAAGGAAAGTCAAACACACATACACACACACATAAACACTCACACAAACATAAACACGCACACACACAAATAGACACACACATATATATACGCATGACTACTTTAATAAAATAATAAATATATAATGCTGTTTAATACAATGGTTATAGTATTCCAGACTAAAGTAGTTTGATATTTAAACAATAGCTTTAAACTAGAGAATAATTTTAGAATTTTTCTTAGAATTTTTCCTAAATTATCTGTATTTGTTAAATTACAACTTGCTTCATAAACTGATAAATATTATGTGGATCATATAATCTTTCTATGAAGATTCATAACATGTATTGAAATATGACTATGAGTTCGGCCAGAGGGTGTTTCAATAGAAATATATAACAATACACACATAAATATATATTCACCTAGACACACTAAAACACCGTGTGGATGTGTGTGTGTAAGTAGCAGCAGTAGTAGTAGTAGTATAGATTTCAGGAAGCATTGTCTGATGTATATCAATGTCTTTAATTTCTTTCTTTCTATAAAGCCTAGACAATGCAAGTTATAAGAAATAATATAGGTATTATTTTTAATAGCTTGCATTGTTTTGCCTTTATAAGAAGAAACAGATATAAATATATGAATATTTACATGCATGTATATATGTATTCTTTTACTCTTCTACATGTTTCCGTCATTTGACTGTGGCCATGCTGGAGCACCGCCTTTAGTCGAACAAATCGACCCCAGGACTTATTCTTTGTAAACCTAGTACTTATTCTATCGGTCTTGTTTGCCGCTAA
>NC_068992.1:45708714-45710730 GCF_001194135.2 Octopus bimaculoides
AGAGAGAGAGAGAGAGAGAGAGAGAGAGACATACATACACACACACACACACACACACACATATATATATATACATATTTTTATATGTACATTTACATACATATATATCGTTGTCATTGAATGATGACGATGATGGTGATGGTGATGATGGTGGTGGTGGTGGCAGTGGTGGCAGCAGCGGCAGCAGCGGCGGCAGCGGTGGTCGTGACATCGGCGATGCTACTGCTGCTGGTGACTGTATACGATGATTTAATTGAAGATGCAGAGCTTTTTACTTACATATTGGTTGTGATGTTGCAGGATATAAGTGAAACAAAAAGAATTTATTTTACCGAGCGTTAACACTGGAATAGGAACAAGAGACGTGAAGGAAAGCTGCCAACAATACGCACTGGATTTTATAGCTTGTGATATCTATTAACCTGAAGCACCTCTATTCACATACACATACACACACTAACGCACACTCGAACACGTGCGAACACATATACATACATACATACAGAGATCTATGTGTATGTGTGTGAATACGTATTTACGTGTTCATATGCATCTACGTGTGCATCCAGTTCTTTTCGTTTTATGCATGCTTCTTGTTATATGTGCGTGTCCATTTCTGTATATATACGAGTACATATCAGTCTATGTGTGTGTTTGTTTCCAGAATCCATTTTCAATTTTCTCTTTGTCTCCGGTTTCATCTTATACATTTTAATTCCATTCTCCCACTTTAATCTGTAAAGCACACTGCAAGTACGAAATAATTTTTTTTCCTTGCAGTTAATTATGTCTTGGAACTGAAGTAAGAACGGAAAACAAAATTATATAAAATTATAAATATAAGAACAGCCACACGTTCTTTACATAGCTTTTTGTCCAGCATTGAATTTACTTATTTCGTTGTAACTTGAGATTATGCATCGCCGTGTCGATAGTGTAACAGCTAACCAGCCGATAGAAAGGTGATTTGCTTCGTGTTACAATCACTGTCGTCTTTCCAACTTAGCTACCAACGAATAAATCTGCTTAGCTCTGACTAGATAGGCCCGTCTATGTTGTGTAATTAGTTGTTGTAAGCAGTGGCAATATTGAGAATTTGGCGAGTGCATGGAAATTTACAGATTTCTATTTTAATACTAAGAGATATAAAACAAATTATTAAGGCCAGTGGTCTACAATCTGCTTAACGCTATGGTGACCAAAACTAATCATTAGTGCTTTGGATATTAATTATTGACCAAAAATCAATTAGAGTTTAGATACATATTTTACTTCTACTTATTCAGCAACAAGCATGTGAGGAATAAATCTGTCAGCCCTCTTATAACTGTACCTAATTTAGGCCGAAGGCAAACAATTTTTAAGGGAAGCCTAAGTCGATAACATTGAAAAATGAAAGGCAAATTTGACTCCGGCGTAATCAGAACTTAGAATGTAAAAAAACGGAGCATCATGTTTTGGACGCACTAACGATATAGTGATATCATCACCAAGTTCCGCGTGGCACTTTGGGCAAGTGTCTTCTACTATAGCCTCGGGCCGACCAAAGCCTTGTGAGTGGATTTGGTAGACGGAAACTGAAAGAAGTCCGTCGTATATATCTATAGGAGTGGAGAGAAGTAGGAATGAAGAGAAGTAGGAAGAGAAGTAGGAGTGAAGAGAGGTGAAGAGACGTACAAAGAAGTAGGAGTCGGAGCAGGAGGGGAGGTGGGGGAGATGGGTGGTAGGAGGGAGGGTGGTGGAGAAAGACAAGAGGAGGGGTTTGATGAAGAGGGGAGGGGAGTTGAGCCCATGTGGCGCAAAGGACCGGAGGGAGAAGATCAATCCCTGTTCACGGCACAAACGGGAGTCCGGATGACCCCTGTGCATGGACAATCCAAACACAGACAGGTGTTGCTGCAAGGAGTGGCCGGCAGAGCGGAAGTGGCGTGACACCGGGGTGTCATTACCAACGCTGATGTCTCGGAGGTGTTCCGCGAATCGGTCGGCCAGGCGGCGCCCCGTTTGTCCGATGTA
>NC_068992.1:45713537-45713855 GCF_001194135.2 Octopus bimaculoides
TATATATATATATATATATATATATATATATATATATATATATATATATATATATATATGTATGTATGTATGTATATAATGCATAAACGTGTGTATGCTTGTATATAAATATATGCATCGATATATATGTATAAATATGCATATATGTGTGTCTAAGTATGCATATATAGTACATCACTGTAAATATGTATGACAATATATATATGTAAAACTATGAATATTTACATATGTATGCCTATATATGTATATATGTATATGCATTTATATAAATGTATGTATTCATATATGTAAATATATATATATATATACATATATATA
>NC_068992.1:45713986-45721521 GCF_001194135.2 Octopus bimaculoides
TATATATATATATATATATATATATATATATATATATATATATATATATATATATATGAGGGGAAATAGAACTAAACACAAACAAGCACGCATATTCATATAGATATTAACCCATACATATGTATGTGTATCCAACTAAAAATAATTGGCCAATACTTTCACCATAGTCTACTCTTAGCTGTTATCTGTCTTTTGTTTATATTGATCGGTCAGTCTATTTATATTAGCTCTAAAAATACTCCCACTTTTTCACCGCTTATCTTTTATACAATTGCTCATCAATATTCATTACACTTTATGATCTCAATTAAGCGATCTTGTTCGTTGTATTTGTTTATTTTGTTTTGTATTGGTTATTAAGTTAAGAGATTAGTGGACCACAAATACACACACATTCACCAATATACATACTTACACGAAACACGCATCCCAATACACTTACTCACAGATTCAATCATATAAGCGCATATTTTCATATATACATACACATGTAGACTTAAAACAAACATACTCCGTGTTCTTTCCGTTACATAAATAATATTGTTATAAATAAACTTGCAGCAATTCGAAATTGCAATCCTAATGCTTTACGAGACCTGTAAAAGTTTCTAAAGCTGCTTGCTGTAATCTACTAACTGTTACTTTGAATGAACGTTCTAATATTTGACATGTAACCAGTGTGGCATGATGCTATTAGAAAATCTATACTAAGTAATTATATGTTGGCAAAAAGTAGCATACCTGTAATTACACACTGACACAAGCCGAAATACTTTTAATACCACGTACACCACGAAATTACCCCAATAGCACAAGATTAAATACTTCTGATTAAACAGGGATGCAATAACTTCGATAGGTACAGTCTACAAGAAATGCTAATAGAAGTGGAATGAATTAGATTACGAGGAAATAATGTCCGTAATCATATTATCTACTACAATGTAATAGAAACAATTAGTTAAGAGTTGTGAATGTATAGAATACTAGAAAGAATTTTAGAATGAATGGACCATGATTGTTTGGAAGAATTACGTACAACTGAACAGTTTAGGGAAGTATATAATAAACTAGACAGAAGGTACCATATAAAGCAAAGAAGGCCTGACAATGATTTATACAAAAAGTGCAACAAAGAATGTATGTGAAAAAAGTTAACATTAAGCGGTATGGACAACTAATATATCAATGTGGGTAAAACGGCACATTTAGTATTTACCTGAAAAAAATTTATCATGAATTAATATGAAGTATCAGGCATAGATTTGGGCTTACAGAGGCAGAAAAAAGAGATGCTGAAATGACGTTCGAGGAATAGAGAATATCAATGTACAATTTTAGTGGTTAAAATAATTATAAGACGTAAAGTAGTTTCTACCCAAGAAGATATACAGATTAAGGAAATGGTTGAGAGTAAAAACATTTGTCATAAACTCTTCGGATGGAAAATAATGGGGACAGATAATGGCCTACTTTACTGGTTCAAGATATTGGTCTCCATACTCAAAGGGATTGCTGTGTTGCTAGTTGATTTCTTAAATAATAACAAACAGATACCCTTTATAGATGACACAAAGGAAACAATGATTGTTTGAAATTGCCGGCAAAACGAAAGCCAACACGAACAAAATCGTTAACTATGGAGCCATAAATGCAAACAATAAAAACATAATGGACCACATAAACCACATAAACCAAAATACAAGCATTACCCAACAACTACATTACATTCCACCAAACTTTAAAATCATTCAAACCTCACAACATACGGTATTTTAGAAAATACATAACCCAAAAGAATGGGAGATTTTAAGGCAAATATAAACAAAAGACTATTTAAAACCTGTGGACACACACAAAGCTGGCCTACGGGAAAAAACCCTTGTCTCTTCATAGGAATAAAGTAAGAGATATTTTTCTTTTACCCTCTTGACAAATATGATTGTGCTCAAAATAAGTATTGTGAATGCATGTGGTCTGGGTTCAACTTTGAACAGGTTCATCTGCTCAATTGCCTCCTGTGGTTGCCATCAGTGAGACCAGAGTTTCTGATTCACAGGTTATCATGCCTATTTTTGGTGGAAACGAGATTTATTCCTCTCCAAGTCAATCGGGCGAGTGGGGGTGGAGTTACAATGTTGTTACAGTAAGGTCTCAATTCATGATATGCATCATTTTCTTGGACCATTTGGTGGAACTGAATGTAAGCAGTAGTGAAGAGGGTACCTTCAGGCTAGTAGTTATTTATGCTCCAGTAGGTTTGAAGTTACAGACAATGGTCATCTGTCTTAGGACGACACATTTTGTTCCATATCGATATCTTTTGTATATGTTTAATTTTGTGTACGTTCCAGTTGTCGATGTTAAAGCTGTAAGTTGCAACTAATAGAAATTCTATTCAGTTTTAGGATGATTCAGTAATTAGTTTCAAACGACTCTTAGCTCGGGGACTGCTATGAGCAACTTCCAGCCCACCTTGACCAGGTAGTGCTACTGAAGAGCTCTACTGATTCGAGAGAGAGAGAGAGAGAGAGAGAGAGAGAGAGAGAGGCATAGAAGTTCCTTCAGACGAGCCTGTCTAAGATGCTCGCAGAGAGACTACATTTTTCGCGCCCACCCGCTCACACTATCAACATTTCTAACTCGTGGAATTATATCGAACTGCTGTCGTAAGGATTGGGCTATGAACGGCGTTCATCGAGATGTGTTCCACATATCGCTGTACTTCTTTAACCTGGCAGGGTAGGCAATTTTGCTCTCCCTGTTGGCTATTACGAAGGAGGCATGAGGACAGAGATGATCTTACTCTTGGATAGAACCTTCATCGAATGTTTCAAGCTTCACTTGAAAAGAAAAGTGACGGTGATCAAGGAAGTGCTGTCCAAGAGATCCTCATGAAAAATATGGATATGAGTGACGAAAATGGCACAGCAGATTGGACCTGTCAGAGAAAAAAAATGGAAGGGTTCTTGCCTTTGTTATTCAGAGATTTTCGATGGTAGGCTTCCCAGAGTGATAGAATAGGTTGTTCAGTATCAAGAGAAATCATAAGTATTGTCCTCTTCTCAGTGCTGTATACCATATATACATATATTTCATAATTTTTATTATTTATTCGATTTTATGTAAATCTTCCACACTTCGTGTCTGTTTTTGCATCGTCCCCATCATCCGTCCTCACTTTGAATTATTACTATTAGAATTATTACGATTGATATTAGAATTGTCAATTGAGCTTGAAAGGAAGAAAGGCACAAAATATTAATATAATTGCTTCGTCAATGAATCGATCTGTTCTTGGCAATAACTTCTGCTAAATCTCTAGATAGGATTTCTTGTGTTGTCGAAATGTGAAGATATTGCGAATAAGAGATTTTAACTATGTTATCCAACTGTCTCAGTCACATATTTAACTAAATTAGATTAAAGAAATATAGTTTTCTGCAATTATTGTTTTCAACTTTTAGGATTTTAGACATTTCTATAGCAAGGTTTCGTTGTTAGAAATCACACCTCACCAAAGCTGCATCAAAGTTTCTCACGGTCCGCTGTTAGATTTGCCGATTCTTTTTTGATCATCAAAGCTGCATTTCATATGTACTTATTTCTGCGGTAGATTCTGTTTTGAGAAACCACAACGCAGTAACTAGATTAAATGCAACGTCTCTAATATGATACAGAACGTCATTTTAGTTAGAAGAACAATTTGTCATTCCGCTGCAGCAGTGCTAAACGCGACACTATAAATATTCTCAGTAAATATTCATCAGAGCAGACAAACTTTCCAAAACATTCTAATTGTTTAAATGTCTTTCTAAATCGCATTTGTGTTTTTGACGATTCCTTTGATTATCAAATAAACTTCATTATGTTCCGTCGTTAGGAAATTGAAGCAGAAGTTTTAACAGTTTCTATTTAAACTACATGAAACTGTATTGTTACAAGTAAGTAAAGGTACTGTTGCATGGAATGGTAGAGAGAATCAGTTTGGCAAGAATTTCCTTTAAAGTTCCCGCTAATAGAAAATGTATAATACAAATCTAGCTTTTTATTCATTTACTGGTTTCGATATTTGGACAGTGGTGATACTTCTCGTATCAGTGAAATAGTGTACTGTGCGGCGTGTACGGGTCCTATAGAATTCCCACTTTATATAAGTGTGTTTGCTATAGTCGAGGGTATGTTACGTATAGCACATGAGGCGAACAGAAGTCACACTCAACTACTGTCTATTTTATTGTTAGCTCTCTTTTGACTCGCCCATTCCCAAACACATGCACATCCTGATTCGTAAACACATGCATTCTTTTGAAAGCGGACACGAACGACACGTTCGATTTCATGTCGTTATCATGTTGACCTGATAATGATGTAGTATGGAAACGACCGGTGTGGCAAATTATATATATATATATATATATATATATATATATATATATATATATATATATATACACACTGTTACGAAAGTTTGTTTTCCTTGGGAAGAAAAAATAGTGGATTTCGTTTGGGCATATAGATTTGAACCTGAACCAATGGAATTCCCCTTTAAGTTACAACGGCAATTTCTCACGGAGAAACAGTTCACAGCTGAGACACTCAACACATGATCTATGCCAAGCCGATTTACATCTTTTCCACTGAACCCTTTTGACATCTTCTATATCAACAAAAGCTGAAAATATATAAGAATCGCCTACACCAGTTTTTCCCATTGTTCTCGGTGATATGCCTCTCTTTCTTGCTATTCTACGATAATTATGAATACTAAAGTCCCTCGAGGCTAAAGTTAGTTAATGAAACGAGTTTGGTGAGATGTCATTCTGTCTTTCTCCATTGCTGCTGAAACGACAGGCAGAATGAAGTATCATTCTGACTTCCTCTTCCTTCCTCTCTGCCAGTCTGGTGCTTTTTAATGGATTACGACTACAACCAACGGAAAGAGTAAGGAAATTGATGACTTCGATCTCCAACACTGGATTTTCAACCAATAAAGACTGACAAACACTAATATTTTGAGACGGTTTATACCGTGGACTGAAATATATTATAAAAAGCTCTATTCCTTGAACTGTAATATATTAAAATAGCTTTCGCTGACTTCGATGTGAGTTTTTGCAACATTTCTTTCTCAATATGTGTGTGTGTATGTATGTCTGTGTGTCTGTGCTGGTCACCCCACCATCGCTTCACAACCGACGTTGGTGTGGTTACGTTCCCGTAACTTAGCGGTTCGACAAAAAATACCGATAGGATAAGCACTAGGCTTACAAAGAATAAATCCTGGGGTCGATTAGTTCCACTAAATGCGATGCTCCAGCATCAAATGACTGAAACCAATAAAAGAATAAAAGAGTATAAATACATATATATATATACATAATATATATATATATATATATATATATATATATATATATATATATATATATATATATATATATATATATATATATATATATATATGTATGTATGTATGTATGTATGTATAAATATTTGTGTGTATGTGTGTGTACGTGTACACATGCATATATGTGTGTGTATGATTGAATGTTAAAGCTGATATTCGAATTATACAGCATAACAGTTATTTGTAGCGTAGCATTCCGTGTAATATCCATGTATATCAAAGTTCGAACTGGGTATAAATATTAGTTATCCTTGGATGTTTGTTAAGTATTATACGCACAGTAATAAGTCAGGGTGAGTATCTGGGTGGCATTGGTTAAAATTTTTATCATAACACTATTATTTACATAACCTTTACACGTGTTTCACTAGCGTGTATCTAGTATGTCGACAATTGCATAGTCACCCTAGAACGCTAAACCATTAACAAAATGCATGTCACTCCATTTTTAGCTATTGGCTGACGTTGATAAACAGAGCGAAAGTGAGATTTGAATATATATACAAGGGATAGTTCTATTTATAGCCGTTAAGGAAAGGAATGGATTAGATATAGCATTCAAAGGTGGTTATGCAATTTTCTATGCAGCAGTTACTGAATATCATGATAATATAAGGCGTGTAAAGATTTGACAATTTATATGTGGTATGATGAAAATTTTAACCGAGTGTGCTGTTTTATTCAGCTCTTGGAGATACATGTAAGGAGCGAAGGAAACATCTCCGTTCTTCAAATTCCACTTCCAAAACGTTGATCAACGATAAATTATGATAGATTATTGTCTAAAGGGTGACGGCACGGAGATCGAAGTCCAAGACATATTTACGATGAGATCTTAAGTACACAGCAAAGCTTGCACCAAATTAGAATGTATATTAAAAATTCATGAATATGGATCCCGACCAAATATAACAAGATATGGCTGAATAGGGTAAAATCTCAGCTGTTTCCTACTATAATTCAACTCTTTCTAGAGCTGGATATAAAGATTAAATAGTGTATATCAATAATAATATGAACAATAAACATGAATTAGGTACTAGAAATAATAAGCAAATGATAAGCCATTTAATAAATTAAAATTTAATTCCATAAACATAGAATGTCAAAAGATGTTAAATCTAAAAATAAACAAAATAACAATGACCAAACCTATAAATCAAATAATAAGTACGTCAATGATAAATTTAATGAAAATAGATATAATTCTAATAACACTAATAATTATTGTAATAAATCTACAAATAGATATATAATTAATAATGATAATAAATGTTACAAATCTGATAAATCACTTAACAAAAAGATCAAATAGTACAATGCTCCATTTAATTGTCATGTAGTCACTAAAATACCTTTTCTATATTTTTAACTATTAGAAACACACTTCCAGCCAAATAATTAATACTACAGAATATGTAATAAATATACAATACAATTCTCCTATTCTTCCATGCTTAATTTAGTTAATATTATATCTTCTTTAAAATCATTAAAAAAATTAGCAACATTAAGTATAATTAATATCGAAGTAATAATAACCATAATCCTCACAATATCAATACAATTAATCTTAATAATAATACTAGTACTTCCACATTCACTACTACTTCTGATACTACTACTACTGCTATAGGTGCTATTGCTACTGGTTTATAGCTACAGAATTGATGATAACTATACTAAACATAAAAACTCTGAAGAAAAGTATAAAGATAAAGGATGAAAGACAAAATCGACCTCGGTGTTGTTTGAACTCAGAACGTAAAGTCAGCCGAAATGGTGCTAAGAATTTCGCCCGACGCGCTAACGATTCTGTCTGTTCACCGCTTTGCTGCTGATGCCGCCGCCGCTGCTTCTGCGTCGCCGCTGCTGCTGCAGCTGCTGCTGCCGCTTATCTATCTGCCTATCTATCTATCTCTCTCTATATAAATATAATCATAAATATACAGGGATTAGCATGAGTTGCTTCTCCAACATACTGAAAATTTAGAAATTTAGAAATTTTCAGTATGTTGGAGAAGCAACTCATGCTAATCCCTGTATATTTATGATTATAAATGGGTTTACCGATAAAGGTTTTTTCATACTGAACTACTTGGCAAAATTGTTAATTATTAATTTT
>NC_068992.1:45722152-45728877 GCF_001194135.2 Octopus bimaculoides
CGGACGATATAAGTTTACGAAAACTACTTACAGTTGGAAGACGCTGCGTTCAATCATGTAAAAACAAATAGTAAATGAGTATATGCATATATACGTACAGGTATGTGCATACCGACATCCACCTGTATGTATAGGTGCATATCTGGGTACAGGACATTGCAAACAAACGTAGACGAGAACACACGAGCCACATAGAGAACATTCTACTTCATCAGGTACCCACGTTTTAACACCGGCGTTTCGACGAGCTTCGGGCAGGACGCATCGTTAAAACGGCTCGTCCCATGGATCGCAGATTAAATTGTATACGCAAATTAAATCTAGCCATGGAGGAATGTAATTCAGAAAGATAGATAGGTAGACTGACATATCATATTTTTGTATGTATGTATATAGTAGTATGTATATATGTACATGTATCTATATGTGCGTGTGTACGTATACATAAATTTCAAAATTTATATATATACGGATAAGCGTATATAAATTCATATGTCCCTATGAGTATGTAATTGTCTGTATGTATATGTGTATGTGTTTACTTTGCGTGTATATGTACGCGCTTAATGAAACTTACTGTATGTTAATTAAGAAAAAGATGTATAAAGATTGCTATTATATATTCAAATATTGTGCGTTTGCAAGTATGCATATAGGTATGCGTGTTTATGTGTGTATATTTACTATGAAATGTATGCATATGTGGGTGTATATATTTTGCATATATAAGTATGTTTGTTTGTATGTGCGTGTATATGTGTGTGTATATAAATATATATGCACACACTATTTTGAATGCATATGCGAGAGCACATATATTTTGTATATAAAAACTGTTTAAAATGTATAATTTATATCTCTATATTAATCACTGTAATTGATCAGGCATCTTATTTTTCAATCAGCAAACACATATTCTTATAGATTATATATTTATTTACTAAGCACAACTTCATCTTTTTAAAAATAATTTCGATTTTGATAACAAGATAACAACATTTGTAAATTGGATCACTTTTGAGTGTGTAAGTATGTGTGTATGTGGGGTGTGTGTGCGTGTGTGTCTGTGTGTGTATAAATAAAATATGAGTATTTTATATATATATATATATATATAAGCATAAAATCTATACAAGATTTTATCAAGTAGCCAGCTGGCAAAACCAATTAAGGCAAAAATTAATACAAAGTATATAATTTGTTTCCATGTATATAAAATACATTATAATATCAAGGGCTATTACTATAAGTAACGCCACACGCTATAAGAGGACTCTAAAGTGAAACTACTTCAACAGATATACACACGCACAGAATTCGACGGAATGAACATAGGAATATCTCCTCCATTCATTCCCTCGAATTAGGTGCGTGTGCGTATCTGTTGAAGTAGTTTGACTTTAGAGTCCTCTTGTAGCGTGTGGCGTTACTTATAGTAATAGCCCTTGATATGATGATGATGATGAAAATAATAATGATAATAATAATAATAATAATAATAACAACAACAACAACAATAACGATAATAATAATAATAATAATAATAATAATAATAATATATGTAAATATATATATTTATCCCCCTTTTACCTTCTCTAATATGGAAAATGCTCTTCCTTCCTTCGTTCCAACCATTTATATTCCTGATGATTACTGACGAAATACAAACGCTACATCCAAGCGTAAGATTTGTGTTATTTAATTTCTGTATTTGAGATATTTCTAATAGAAAATTCTTTACATGTCTATCTCTTTGGTCCATGAATCTTTATGAAATTGAAAAGACGCCTTCGCGATACAAGGAGTGTTTTACACCCGCTGGATCCCATCCCTCTTTAGGTCTTATCACAGACAAACATAGAAATAAAATTTAGGTGAAACAGAATGAATAGATAGCAATACAAAGCTGTTACTTTATTTATCGACTCTGAAATCGATGAAAGGCTAAGTTGACCTTTCCAGGATTTGAACTCAGAATGCCAAGAGCCGGAACGATTATGCCATAAAGCATTTTATTGATAATCTGTCAACAGGTCGCTTTAGGTACAAGATTTGAATGTCGGCAATGCATACCAAGTCCTTATCGTTATAAATTTGTATGAAGCACTTATTCTTTAAGTATTTCTTAATCAATACCAAGTTTGTCAACTTAAATCTATCGCATTAATCTCAACCAATACAGGTAATTCTGAAGAATTTAAGTTTTTGCCCTTTTCATCAGATGAGCAAATGTAATACAATATGTGATAAGTTTATAACATGGCATTTCTATAGTTTATCTCACATGTTAGCTAACTGCTTCATGCAAAATGAATGATAATTCATATCATTACCTAATTAACATTCATTCAGTATCGTGTCGCTAATGATGTGTTACAATATTGTATTCAACGAAACGGTAGTAGGTGTTTAACAAATAATGCATAAACAGAGACAAATTCATATTTTTCCTGAACGCCACTATACATACATATATATATTTTGTAAGGTATCGTACAAGAAAATGTATACCTTGCTTCAGCGATTGTTAGAAAATAATAGAGGTGCTAAAAGAAGCAGGAGAAGAAAACCACAACACATATTTTTCTCTTATTGCTGTGAATATATGACAGTTGCTTACTATGGAAATACAATGTATATTATTTATTACGATAACAGCATAAATGAAACTTTAGCATTTTCGTGAATTTAATCCACTAAAATATGCAATCACAGCGAACATTCTGTTTGCTAATATTTTAGACACGTTATTCTTTGTTACTCTATTAATTCAGACTCATCCTTCATAAATTAACACTTAACTATTCTGCTTTTACAGACACAGGAATGGTATGTATAGTGGCGTTCAGGTAATATGCTTCCATCTTTCTCTAACTTGCACCGAATCTTGTGGACAAAAGATCTTGCATCTTTCAGAAAACGAGAAATTTCTAAACCACCATGCTTGGCCTCCAAAACCACAATCACAGCATGTCTTTTCATTTCAATAGTGAGCATAGGGCCTGTCATTGTTACTTTCTTAAATAAAAGTTCAATAAAAATTAGTCAAATAAAATGATGACTGAAAATGCACGTGTCCTCAAATACCGTCCGCACCCACTATAAATATATACAGTGAGAGAGAGAGAGAGAGAGAGAGAGGGAGTGAGAGTGCGTGTGATATCTCTTTCTCTCTCTCTCTCTCTCTCTCTCTCTCTCTCTCTCTCTATATATATATATATATATATATATATATATATATATATATACAGAGAGAGAGAGAGAGAGAGAGAGAGAGAGAGATGGGTAGGTAGATAGACAGATAGATGGATAGATAGATATCGTTAAGAACTAGAGAAGTGACTGTGTTTATGTTTGTATGAATGTATGTATGTGTGGATGAATGATTGCATGTGTCAATGAATGTAAGTATGTATATATGTATCTATGCAAGCATGTATATATGTATATCTGTGTGTGCATGTAGAGAAAATGTATGATAATGTAAAAAGATTGAATGAGAGAATTAAATAGGCTGAGACAACAACAACAAAAAAAGAGAAACAAGGCCAACTGTAATTAAGAAGTGGGTGGATGGCATTAAGAGCAGGCATATGTCTAAATGGAGATATTGCATGAGAAAGTAGTAAAAGGTAAATCAGGGATTGCGGCCAGAGAAAAGAGATGTGTGACATGCAAGGATTAATGGATAACTGAATAGCCTAGCCATGTAAATAAGATGTGACAATGAGAATAATGATGACATTAATGTTCGTAGTGGAGGTGGCAATGGTGATGATGCTGGTGGGGTTTTTGGTGAAATATGTTGAAGATACTGACGACGATGGCGGATCGATAATAGATGGTTTGATGCAGATGGAAGATGTTGAGAGAGAATGAGTATAATAATCATGATGATGATGATTATGTTGATATTAGTTGTGGAGGATGGGGATAGTTTTGGATGTTTATGGGGCTTTTAGTGGTGGATGTGCTGCTGATAATAGTTATGATCACTGTCGTGATAGAAGAACACAAGGTGGGAACGGAGGTAATCATAGTATTTCTGTTGATGATGACATGATGACGATGATTGTAATGACAATGAACGTGAGTGTGACTATCAATATGAATTGCTCAACAGGGAGAAAATACTTCAAAGGCATCACATGACAAAAGTAGGCAAAATACACGTGCTACCGCGTGTTTCTGTGGCACTTCCACCTCGACAGGCAACACCGAACACAACACTTGCTCGTATAACCATTTAATATACAGCGTCCCAAAAGTATCTACATTTCCTGCAAGATACTTTAAGGAAAACATTCCGTACTTTCTTTATATTGTGTATTTGTTGTTCATTATTTATTTTCGTTTTATCCACATGAACATAGCTCTACATACATCTACAAATGTAATATTTAGGCACATAATTAGTGCTGCATCTGATTTCAGAGTATGTTTCGGGTCTTAAAGCATGCACACTCAGCCTGGTGACCCGCCCTAGGTTTATCGAGCTTAGTTCTGTGTCCAAGCAGCATTCTACCTACCGCACCCATCATCTCTTTTCAGCCCAAACCAACTAAATGCTTACGCAGCCGTATCGATATTGTTCTTGATATCTCTTTTTGTCATCCATCCTGCATTACTTAGGGTTCCGTAAGTGTTATTTTAGAACGACCAGTGAACTCTCGGCTTCCATCTTTCACTTTCAGATGGTTCTCCACCTATTCTCGAAGCAGTCTTCCACCAAATCCTGATACTTAACTTCTTTTTCTCTCTCTTGCACCGTCTCCATTCTCTCCTTACAGTTTTCTCTAACAGAATTTGCTACTGTGTTGCCTTAGAATGCCTTAGATTGGATATCAACAAGTTCGAGCATTGATTGAGTATTGCTTGCTTTTCATTTTCACAATATTTATTTTGTGTACTTTCAATGTCGAAATATCTCGCTTTAACAAGCTAAAATTTTTTCCTCAAATAGGTATATTCTTTCTGGTTCTGCGAGGCAGTTTGTCACATAACTAAGAGTGCCAGTAATCAAAGGCATTAATCTCATGACATAATTATCTGAATTATCTTTAGATTTAATATCAGTCAGCACACGTCTGTTTGTCTGTGGATTTTTACTTTTTCTTCTCTTTCTCTGATGATTAGATCTGCTTTGTTGGATAAGATTTTAACGAGGTTTTGTCGGGAACTTTCACTAATATTCAATGGGAGAGTTGTGATATCGGTCTCGGGAGTAATATCAATGGTGATGGAGACGGTGATGTAGTGATGGTGGTCTTGTGGTGGTGGTGGTCATCATCCACGTGATAGTATTATTATTATTATTATTATTATTATTATTAGTAGTAGTAGTAGTAGTAGTAGTAGTAGTAGTAGTAGTAGTAGTAGTAGTAGTGTTGATAATATTTGTAGGGTTTTTGGTGGCGGGGTGCCCGTTGCGCCGGCGCTATTTTACTTGTAGTAGTGTGGCTACTTGGTGATGATAGCGATTGACGGTTCTGATTTTAATGGGGTTAAGTGTGAATGGCGTTGGTGGTTGGACTGGTAATGGTGCTATATGATGAGGTGGTGGTAATATGAGAGGTGGTAATATGATGATGGCAGTGAAGGCGGTGGTGGTGGTGTTAGTCTTCACTTTGGTTGTTGTAATAGGTGTAGTGGCAGTAGAAACGTCTTGATTATGACAGTACAGCGCCTCAAACTGCGTGTTGTGTTCTTTATAACCTCACCAACAACTTGATAGATATTCCATTGTGATCGATCATTTTGCCATTATACACATATATAATCGTGTTTGTATGTGGGCGCACATATCTATCTAACGTACGTATAAATGAGCATACGTAAATAAATATGAGCGTGTGTGTACAAGTATGTGCTTGCGTATATGTGTTTGTGTATGGATGTATGTGCATATCCATGTATGACATTCTTGAGTGTATGTGTATATATCATATATATGTATACGCGTGCATATGTGTATGTGCTTGTGTATTTATGTGTTTGCATTTGGATGTATGTCCGTATATACGTGAGTGTGTACGTACATATATACACATATGTGAGTATGTGTGGGAGTATATATATATATATATATATATGTGTGTGTGTGTGTGTGTGTGTGTGTGTGTATAAATACACATGCACATTCATAAAGGTAGTTATGCGTGTGTGTGCGCGCGCCTGATATAAAGACAGAGACAGAGACAAAGAGAGAGAGAGAGCCAGAGATAACGAGAGAGAGAGAGAGAGAGTGAGAAATAGAGGAACAATGTGCGTATGTATACATACACGCTGATATAACAGTTGAGTGACTATTTTTTCTGCCACACATAAAGGAACTACCTTGGTGATGCTACTGGTCCTGGAAGAAACTGCAGATACTAGCCAAAGAACCATTGAATCTTTGTGTGTTGTGTTGGCAAGAAAAAATCTGTAATTACGATTACATACATATGCAGTCTACATATTAAACAACACCTCACTAACTCTATTCTTTCTTTGGATAGATAGTCAATAAATTTCGGGGTGGGGTTATTTCTATCGCAAATACAAAAATGGAATGTAAAAAAATATAAAATAGGAAAATGGCAGGAAAATGGATAAAAAAAAAATACATAGAAGGACAGGAATGAATTTTCTAAAGAATTTTACTGACATTTCTAGATATAGCTATAATTAACATACGATATCAATGATTCATATATATATATATATATATATATATATATATA
>NC_068992.1:45729113-45730903 GCF_001194135.2 Octopus bimaculoides
ATATATATATATATATATATGTATATGTATATATATATATATGTATATTGCTATGAAAATAGTCCGGCAGTGACGTTAGAAAGATCGAAAAGACCCACCAACAGTTGCTATAGAAAATGAGAATATGCGGAATTAAACGGTAACTACTTGACGGTGTTTCCTCCATATAGAGTGTGGCTGTTATTTTATGGAGAGGGAAATGTTGTTTCTTATATTTTATTTGTTTATTTCAATATTTTGAAGTTGAATGTGGAATCCTCGTAATGTTTCGATTAAATACACATTAGCTAGAAGTATGTATGTTAATGAATTCTTGAAATAAAGATAATATATACATTATGCCTGGATATCAAACGACGAGGATTGGGAAAATATCAGTTCATGGATATATGAGAAAGTCGAATACAATGTGCTATTTTTAACGTTTGTTTAGTTATCGTTATATATATATAGTTATACGTTTATATATACGAAGAGAAATTTTTCAGCTTTGCTTTTCTCCCCTGTTTTTTTTTTTTGTTTTTTTTTCCCCATTTCAAACGAATAGCTTGGATAGAATAGTTTTTCGCCAGAAAAATATATTCTGTTTTTGACAACCAGTCGGTTCGTGCTAGAGTTAGAAAGAGACCTAGTGTTAGAAGGATACCTGTAGCCAAAATAAAAGCATAAAACACATTTTTGGTGAGAGCATAAAAGTGCCAATAAGGTTTTCTATGTTTTGCAAATGGCACCAACTTTGTAAGGGGCAGGCATAGTGGACTGAGTAATCTCCAATATAATTACTCGTCCTCCAAGGCAGCGAGCTGGCAGAATCTTTAGCACGCCGGGTAAAACGCTTAGCTGCATGCTGGCCATCTTTACGTTCTGCGCCCAAAGTTTGTTGAGGTCGACTTTATCTTTCAGCCTTTTGGGGTTAATAAAATAAGTGCCAGTTGAACATTAAAGATGATGCAATCGACTTGCCTCTCTCCCGAAATTGCTGACCTTTTGCCAAAATTTGAAACCGAAGGAAGAAATGTCAAATGAGTCTCAGTAGGATTTGGACCTCGAATGTAATAATATTAAATTATATCGCTGTCGTATTTATTGTATCCATCAGATTCAAGAATAAGATCGTTTATATAGAGTCTGTCTTAGTATTGTTTGAATCAATGATTTTAAAACAATTAAGTTAGGGCTTTCTAATTTCAATTCTGTCCCTTACTCCCAAAGTATAGAAAATAATGTTTCTTTCTTTTCTTTTCTATTTAGATATATTCATAAATAATGTTTGTGCGAATCAAGTGAAGCAACAAAGTCCTTATCGAATGCCAAATCAACCATGTTAGAGTTCAGGGTAGATCGAGAGACAAGGAAAAATATTCTTTTCTACTTTAGGCACAAGGCCCAAAATTGGCGGAGGGGGCCAGTCGATTAGATCGACCCCAATACGCAACTGGTACTTAATTTATCGATCCCGAATTGGTGAAAAGCAAAGACGACCTCGGCGGAATTTAAACCTAGAACGTAAAGGCAGACGAAATACCGCTAAGCATTTCGCCCGGCGTGCTAACGTTTCTTATTTCTTTATTGCCCAGAAGGGGCTAACCATAGAGGGGACAAACAAGGACAGACAATGGGATTACATGGATTACATCGACCCCAGTGTGTAACTGATACTTAATTTATCGACCCCGAAAGGTAAAGTCGACCTCGGCGAAATTTGAACTCAGAACGTAACGGCAGACGAAATACCGCTAAGCATTTCGCCCGGCGTGCTAACGTTTCTGCCAGCTCGCCGCCTTAGACAA
>NC_068992.1:45730924-45737099 GCF_001194135.2 Octopus bimaculoides
TAGAACGTAAAGGCAGACGAAATACCGCTAAGCATTTCGCCCGGCGTGCTAACGTTTCTTATTTCTTTATTGCCCAGAAGGGGCTAACCATAGAGGGGACAAACAAGGACAGACAATGGGATTACATGGATTACATCGACCCCAGTGTGTAACTGATACTTAATTTATCGACCCCGAAAGGTAAAGTCGACCTCGGCGAAATTTGAACTCAGAACGTAACGGCAGACGAAATACCGCTAAGCATTTCGCCCGGCGTGCTAACGTTTCTGCCAGCTCGCCGCCTTAGACAAGGTAAAATATTACATATCTTTTGACTGATCTCGAAGAAAGACTTGAAGCTATGGCAATGACTGGCCTTTCGTGGTTAGCAAGATGCACGGGGTTAACATTCTGCTGGAGGAATCAAGAAAAATATGTGCAGTAAGGAAAATCCAGATGGTCGTCGCTTGTTAAGATGATAGCTGGGATATAACTTCTTTGTATGTGACCTCAGTTTGTGAAACAACATGCGTGGCAGTTTGTGGAGTTTTGTGTAGGTCGACACTGCCTAAATTGGCATGAAACAACAGCAGGCACCCCCAAGAGAGAGATGCCCTACTAGTAACAGTAGAAATAGCAAAAAGAATGAAACAGCATATCTGTGGATAAGATGTCGATGTGAGGTGTGTTACTGAGCAGTCGATGTGGGGTGTGTCACTTTGGGATCAATATTGAATTGTGATTCTACTGAGGTCAATTTTGCTTTTTATCCTTTCGAGGATAGATAAATACCACTTGAGCACTGGGGTTGATGTAACTGACTTACACACTACTCCAAAATTACTGGCCTTGAGTCAACATTTGAAACCAGCATTGAATTGTGTTTCTTGTGTGAGGATTTTGAAGTAAAAATAGTATGTTTGCAACTGAGAAATTTGTCAACACTATGTTTTAATTCACTTTTACCTTAATGTTATTTCCTAAATGGAAGATTGTTTTAATGTAAAAGAAACACCAGAGTATTTCTTTCACTTGCAGCATCTCCTTCATTATATTCTACGAGAAAATCCCATGTACAGAAACCATATAGTAGCAACTTATGAGGTCGAAAGTGTTTTCAGGTATTTGAATAAACTAAAACATTAATAGCATTCCATTTGCAGTTTTCGAAATATCGAATTCCTCAAGTGATATCACATTACTCTGAAGGTTACAAAAATGAGAGATAATTAAGCTAACTTAGATAGTTCTCTTAAGGAAAATCTTAATGACTTGCATTTTAAAAATGCTTAGAAAAACTTACACACACACACACAAACAAACATCAATATATGCATATACATGTACCTGTGTATGTGTGTCTGCGTGCATATGTATGTGTGTGCAAGTGCGAGTGAGTATTGAACTTAATCTAAAAACAACTATTTGTAACACGATGAAACACCTCTATAAACTGCCGGGTTAACGAATATTCTTCCCCAAGTGTCTTAGACTTGTTAGAAAATATACTAAATATTTGCAAGAGGAATATTAATGGAAAACGTTTATAAAATAGTGAAGAAACGTTATTTTAGAAGAAGACCGGTGACCATTGCAATGCTTGTTTATCGAACATAACGGAGTGAGCTTCATGATCACTTATACACGTGTAGTGATAGCATAGTTCTTAGAATCGAAGCAAGCAATAAAATCAACAAATTGGTGCTGATATAATTAGGTATTTAAATATGTTTGCATTCAGTTGCACTGCGTCCAATCGTGGACACATTTTCTACCATAGCCTCGATTTTACAAACGCCTTGTAAGTGATGCGGTAGGTGGAATTGTGCTGACGTATGTTAGAAGTTATTCCACCTTTCGATTTTACAACAGTATATGGAATTTTAACAGTTCATTGCAAATATTTAGGCTATATTTTCGGTCTGAATGTAACTTTTTCCATTTGGAATCTTAAGAAAGAGCTACAGGTTTCTTCTTTCTTTCGCTAACGGACGTAAAAAAAAAAGAAACTTATACACCATTGGCTGCTGTAAAGCTATTTCCAATTCCAAGATATATAAGATCCCAGAGAATTCGACAAGACATGTAAACATGTGCGCATTCATCGAGAATTAGAGAAAGGTGGCGATTAAAACTTTGCAAATAGAATTATAGGCCTTCACCATATATTGACTACAGAAAATAGTCTAATATTAGGGCATATAAGCCCCAGTAGCGGAAGACAATGAACATTCGTACGTGTGGGAATCGAAACCATTCGTACTAAAATCCAATTTTTCGTTACGGGTCATACATGCCCTAATATTTGTCTATTTTCTATAGTCAATATACAGTGAAAGCTTATAATTTTATTTGCAAAATTTTCACTCGACACTGTTTTATAATTGAAGCAGAATCCTCACATGTTTACATATTTACCGCTATGAAATCATAGTTCCTAAATCTAACGGGGAAAAAGGGTGGGTATATTGGTGTAATCGGTCAGCGCACTTAAGGCGAAAATGAAAGGTGAAGGTTCGATTACCACGTGTATTAATGTATCCTTCTTTCCGTTACTGGGGCTCATATGCCTTAATATTAGACTATTTTCTACAGTCAATACATGGTGAAGTGTTATAAATTCTCTTTAGTCTCTGTCAGTTTATGAAGGCCAACAAAAATTTAACGTTGATATTTCTTTGTCTAACTCCTCTATCTCTTATATCCTCTCTCTCTCTCTCTCTCTCTCTCTTCTTTTACGTGTATATATATGTATATATCTGTATATATATATATATATATATATATATACACACACACACAGGTGTGTGCGTGTACATACATCTGACCTTTAACATCTCGTACAATAGAAATACACGTTCGCTTACAAATAACACAATGATAAAACGAATCTAAATCTCGATATAAAAGAGAATGATGACTGCCCTTAATAAATATACGATAGAGTTTTTTTTTTTTTTTCTTTACACTTGCAGGCAGTCTTTACCAAGTAGAGTCTATTCCAAAGTATTATATATTCTTTAACAATAACATTTATAGAACAGAAACACAATGTGTTGTGTCAAATTTTTAGGACGTGGTCGGGGAAAACTTGTACGATATTATTTTATGTTTTGTGGTATCTTATAATTAGATATCAATGAAACTTATCACATGACTTTAGGGCCGAGAAAATAAGATTGTTCGTTATCAGCTGCTACATTAAATGCTTTAGTGTCAAAATTCGTTTTAATAACATCAAGACCAGCGGTTATATCTTTTATGGCGGAGTTGATGGGGGATGTTGGTGCTATTAGTTGTGGTAGATGAGACTGACACTAATTTAGTGCTTGGTAACGATGATGAGTGTGGTGGTGTTGGGGACAGCTTATGTTAGATGTACGGCTTTCATTCAAAGTAGTAATCCTGATCATTGTGTTATTGTATGTATAGAGTGGAGGTGGTGGAAATAGACACGGTGCTGATGTTGGTGGTGGGGACAGTTGAGATGATTATGTACAGGTGGTGGTTGTGTGCTAGTGATGTTCGTAGTAGTGGTAATATCGTGGTAAGCGTTGTGATAGTCTAGTAGTCATGGTGGTGGTGGTGGTGGTGGTGGTAACGGTAGTGGGCGTAGTATTGTTGCTGCGATATACTGGTTGTGACTACGGAAGTGATTGCAGTAGGGTTGGTACTTGTGCTTGATGATTTTGGTGGCGACTGTATTGATGATGATGATGATGACGTTGATGATGACGATGGTCTCGGTGTTAATGTTATTGGCAAAGTGTTGCTTGATGCCTATATGTTGTGCTTCAGACTGCAATGTTGTGGTAATGTTGATGTCGAGAGTGGTGGTGTCGTTGGTGGTAATGTCAATGGTAGACCGGTTGCTGCTGTTGTTATTGTTGTTGCTAGTGGTGGTGATGGTGGTAGGGTTAGGACACTTTATGAATAATGGTTTCAAATTTTGGCCCAATGCCAACAATTTCTGGGGAAGGTTTAAGTGGATTACATCGTACCCAGTGCTCAGCTGGTATATTTTATCGACCTCAAAAGGATGAAAAGGAAAGCAGACCTCGGCGGAATTCGAACTCAGTACAAAAAAGACGGACAAAATGCCGCTAACCATTTTGCCAGGCGGGCTAACAATTCTGCCAGCTTACCGCCTTAAGACACTTTATAAATATTGTGTGAAAATCAATAAAGAAATTCCACTAACAAACTGTGCCGCCTGCAACAGGGAAGTCTTCTGTATTATTAGTTGTATTAATTCAATGTTCTTCTTCGATAACGGCCAGTATTAGAGGATATTACAGGACATCCAGAAGGAACTAGAAGAGATAATTGTTGTGTTATACAGTACCGTGTTAACAATATAATTACATTGAAATAAAGATCATGCCGCGGCGCCGCCACCCTCGTTTGACGACTCGAGTGGTAGAAGCCATTTCTCTAAACACTTCTAGATGAGATTGTCGGTGGACAAAAGACATTAAACACAACACTTAATTGTCATAGATCTCACACATTTACTTTTCTTTCTAGCTTCGTACAGAAACATGATTGCTGGATGGCTGGGTAGAATGTTGAGAATGTTTAGGTGGGAAGATAAATAGATGGATGAGTGGTCTCTTTGTAGGATTAGAAACTCACTAAAGTGCTGATTAACCGGTTGGTCACCTAATCGTAGGAGTAAATGGTCTGATAAATCGATGGATAGATGGAGGGATGGAGGGATGGATAGGTGGATGGGTAGATGGGTGGAGAAACGTTAGGATGCATAAGACCTAGAATACATAGTAACTCAACCAACCAAAATCATCAGCCAAATCGCTCCCAAATAGCAAATATATTGTTTTCAAAATGAGACTCATAGCAGTATATAGCCATAAATACACTATATTTATGAAAAATACGGACTAGTAACAAGTAACAAATTTATCTGATCATGGGTCTGCCGTATCAGTACTCGCCTAGGATTAAATAGTATTTCTATGTAGACGGCATTCAGCAACATAAAGTAAAGCATACCGAAAGATTTCAAGCGAAGGAAAGAACAAAGGAGATATTTCCGGTATAGAACGGGGACATAATTAGAAGGGAAAGGTTATGTTGGTGCTGACAGAAATACAAATAATGGAGACATACATACATACATACATACATAGTGTATGCAGATGTTCTATAAAAGAGATTAAAGAATTGAAATAACGATTCTTGACATTTTGAAACGATCAGGGTTTCATTAGAGGCAGGATGAAATGGGTAAAGGTACAGGGGAAGGTTTTCTGTGACTCAGAAATTGTTCCAAGTTATATATAAAATACATACTGCGTGAGACAAGAAAGAAAAAATCATCGGACGGGAACATTCAAAATTTCTATATAGACATAAGTCCTGAGTCTCGTGGTTCAAAGTCTGAAAATATTTTTACCTGTTTCGGTGCAGATATGAATACATTTAATAACGCCTAGACTATTTTAGTATGATGATGCAGGAGACAGCATTTAAAGAGAGCAACACAATAGAGTAGATAGCAAATGTGAAATAAGTTACATTAAAGGTGTACATGTGTAGGTGTAGTGATTCGACTGATATTGTGGGTTCACCTGATACAAGGATGAACATGGGAATATCAGTAATCCATTGGAAAAAGTTTCTGGAACGGCTTGATTTTGGATTTGAAATATGAGTCTTCACTATATACAGAGTTAAGAAAAAAATTGAAGTGTATTAATACGGAACTGTAGCTTGGTAGCTACTATATTACGTTGTTCGAAATCAATGGAGGAAACTCGGTATTTTAAGATAATGAAATTAAGAAAATATTATAGGGGAGAAAAATGTCACAACTATGTGATATGATTGAAGTTATTGGGAAATATCAGTGTAATACCAGTGTAAATATTAGTGTGATATCAATATAGTTGACATAATGTAATATAGAGATATCTATGTAAACCAGTGTCAGAGATACTGTGTAAATCACTTGTACCCAATCTTCAGTTTAATAATATCGATAGGAAGAATAAAGTGATTATAAATAGTTGAACAGACAAGTATCTCAAACCCTAACATTTACTTGTCAAACAAAAATTATTACCGTAACGTTAGTGATAACAATATAAAAATTGGTATGTCTATGTGTTATGTCGGTGTATATATATAAATTCACGCGCACACAGACACACACGAATATATATATATATATATA
>NC_068992.1:45740466-45743263 GCF_001194135.2 Octopus bimaculoides
ATAGATAGATAGATAGATAGATAGATAGATAGATAGATAGATAGATAGATAGATAGATATGTATAAACCATAAGACCATACATAATTTTTTCTATATAAGTGCACGCACAATATATATACTATATTTATGTGTATTCGTATACATGGAACCGAATATGTGTATGTCTGTTTACATATTAGATGAAGGCGGGGATGGAATCCAGTCCAGCGAGACATAACCGGAAACTTAATGGAGAGAGTACCAAATAACAACCAAAACTAACCAAAATTAGAAAATCAGAAAATTTAACAGTGAAGATGAGATACAATAAATGAATACTTTATTCAATAGATAACAATTGTTATATTTACCAACACAGATGTTTCATAAATTTATCTAATGCCATATTATTTCTTTACTCATTCATTTTCTTTTGTCTCATTATTATTATCATCACGATCATCATGATCATCATCATCATCGTCAGCATCATCATAATCATCATAATAGTAATCAGGATAACAATCATCATCATCACCATCACTATCATCATCATCGTCGTCGTCGTCGTCATCCGCGTTGTTGGTTTTGTTTTTCTAGTTTGCTTCTTCCACAGTGATGCTCTGATACCATATATATTCATATATATGTAGGTGTATACATTTCAATAAATATACATACAGTTGTCACTGTGTGGAACGGATTATAAAGATTATACAATAAACTAAGTATGGTATGATCGCATCACGTCCCAGAGAGTTATGTTACCTAAACCTATGAAATTACTTTTCCCTTCACAACAGATAAATACACTGCAACACGATTTCTTTTTCACAACAGGATCTTCTCTATTCAACATTGTCCCGAAACAGATCAAATAGAAAAAGGATCCGATCACCTTTAAACGGAATCTGGATAAATTTCTACAAGGAATAGCAGATAAGCCACTTATCCTGGATACGACTCACACAAAAAACTTGATGTGAAAAAATTTAGCTAATCATAGGAGGTGGTCCTATTAAGTGAGACATGGCCTGGACCAATCTTTCGTCGAAACATAACTATCTAAGTTATATATATAGTTATATATATAAGTAATATATATATATGTATATATATATGTGTGTGTGCGCGTGTGAAATTCACACTGCGAGTTGAAAACAAAACTTCAGATTAACTTAGAGCAACGAGCTATTATACCAATCACTGGAATAAAGATTGATAAAACTAGAATGCTGGTTTTGGCGATTCGAGCACTCTCAAAATGTTATTTACACATTAATTTGCATATGTGTGTGTGTGTGTGTGTGTGTGTGTGTGTGTGTGCGCGCGCGCGCACTCGCGTAGTCTTTCAGATTCAGTTATTTTCATACATCGCCATTTTCCGTTCAGGCATTATCTTCGGAAAATAATTATAGCGTTTTATGTGCATCTTAAGGTTGAGAAATACAGTATGCTTGGAGAAGGAGTTCATTGTAATACGTGTTTTTTTCGATTAATAGCTGTGAATTAGGATACATTTATTTCTCTTTTTACTTTAACTGAAGAAATTACCAAACAGTCGCGACTTGAACGCTTTAGGAGATAGCTGTGAACGATTAAAGCTAATTTAGAGTTACAGAAGAGCAACGTCACTGAATACTCCAAGATTTTAGATTGTGTCACGGGAAAGTAAAGCGGAAAAGAAAATAAAACTATAGGTTCTCTGGTAATGCTACATAATTGTACTTAATTCACACACACATACTCACACACAATCACTCACACATATATTGCTGCTACGTGAAAATACCTGGTAACTCTCATTAGAAAAGTTTCGGCATAGGAAGTACATGTGTATATATGCAGTCAATTTTCTGTTATAGGTGTTATATTAATAGCAAGATGTTTAGTCAATATATTACAACTAATAGTTTCACCACATGTTTTTCCCGTTAATTTAAGGTAAATTTATTATTCCAGCTTTTCTTTTCTTTCTAAATTTTCAATTCAACTAATATTTCTCTTTGCAATTAACAGAACGTGGACTGAGATCAACCTAATAGTTTATAATCATAAACTTACATTTCCCTAAATAAGTGAATATACCGTAATTCTAATATTTGGATAATACTTCCTTTAAAACTGTTTGGGTTTTTTTTTTTTACAAAAACATATGAAGGAAATACTTTTAATTTTCTTTGTATTTTCTAAAGTCACACAGAAGTGACAATTGCTAATTCAACAGACATAAACAAGTGCTTACGAACATAAGGTTTAACAGACAAATACATAAAATCGCTTATACGAACACACAGACATAATTCTACAAATACAACCGTCAGTGAATACATAAGTGTTACATACACAGGGATTCGTTCTATGCAATTCACAAATCAATATGTATGTACCACACAAGCTCTTGTCATTAAATGACAAGCAATTTTATGGTGACAGTAATAGTTTCAATGCAAAAAACAGATTTTCTCATTCATGTTCACGCAGCCCCCCCCCCGGCCACACACGCACCACATACACATAGTATTGCTGTCAACTCGATTTCCATTATAACCACTGTTTCATTGAACACATATTCCTTTAGCAAATTTCTCAGTATATCTAATACGGGCCCTCAACGGTTTAAACTTTCTCCGATTAACATATATATATAAACAATATTTATAATAAGGATTACTACGAAGTTGCATAGCATTACCTTTAAATCTTTTAAAATATATACAGCTTTGCATAAACTAACACATGTTTCAATCGCACTTGTTTGTAACCGTTGCAATTGCAACCCTACTATAATACCAGAGCAGTTTTCTTCAGCGTCTT
>NC_068992.1:45743273-45744530 GCF_001194135.2 Octopus bimaculoides
TATAAGGCATTATTGTATGGTAATGCCCTTATATAAATTATATTATATACATTTATAGAAAAAAACGATGGTTTTTTTTTCCTTATGAGGTTTTTTCACGCTGACAACTTGATAAATTCTTATAAAGATTTTATCTTTATATTATACACACACACATATATATATAAACAATATTTATAATAAGGATTACTACGAAGTTGCATAGCATTACCTTTAAATCTTTTAAAATATATACAGCTTTGCATAAACTAACACATGTTTCAATCGCACTTGTTTGTAACCGTTGCAATTGCAACCCTACTATAATACCAGAGCAGTTTTCTTCAGCGTCTTATCTAAATATCCTTCGATTTAACTGTTTAAAATTTCTCGTTTATCTACTCTGCGTTGTATGATGTAGAGTTGTCCATTAAGTTAGACGCGAAAATCTTCATTTCAAGTTTTAATTCGGTAATCACTTACAGTCCATTTTTTACAAACCGTTCTCATGTTTAAATGTTTCTCGTTTATTTATACTTATCAAATATGAATTTCCTCATGTACAAGCATCTCAAAGCTTGTTCCTGTCTAGAATTTATTACATTACCCTAGGATGTAAAACTCTGGTAAAATTCTTCTAAATAGAGGTCACACTTTTGGTTCCAGGCTTGTATGGTTTTGCAGTACAAATCAATTCCCAACTGATGGTATAATTTTTGTTCCTGTTTTTAATAGAGCAGATTAATTTGTTATGATTTCTTTGGAATCTTTTATTTTTGTCTCTAAATGAATTCAAATGATTTGCTACTCTCCTTTTGAAAATTAATGATGTCGCATCAATGTAAAAGTATTAATTACACTCAGATGTAACTCTACGTCTATAAATTTTCATTTTTAGTCTTACACTTATTTTTCACATAAGAGGGATCCCGTTCAGAACAATTGCAAATATATTTTTTTATATTTTACCCAAATTTAGTTTTAATCTCCTCATTCATGGTAGAATCTAATTCATCACCACCAAGTTCAGTATTACTATTCAATCCTTTAGAAAAAAGTTATCTTTGTTCTAATTCCAGTTGAACGTTTATTCAAATATATATATATATATATATATATATATTATATATATATATATATACATATATATATATACTCTTTTACTTGTTTCAGTCATTTGACTGGCCATGCTGGAGCACCGCCTTTCAGTCGAGCAAATCGACCCCAGGACTTATTCTTTGGAAGCCTAGTACTTATTCTATCGGTCTCTTTTGCCGA
>NC_068992.1:45744963-45750920 GCF_001194135.2 Octopus bimaculoides
ATATATATATATATATATATATATATATATATATATATATATACACATATATGTATGTATACGCACACACACACATATACACATATGTATGTATACGCTCATACACACACACACACATATATATATATCATCATCGTCATCATTATCACAAAGATTTTCAAATCTTCCTGAATTCATGTCATTTTGGCGACATTGAGATTGACAAAATATGACACATTTAGAGAGAAACTTTGAGCTGCCCTTTGATATCTTGTCTGCTCTAGACTATTATTTTTTTCTTTTTAAATGTTCCAAATGGTGAAGATTCTACTGAGATACATTCTTTGTGACACCTCTCAATTCATTTGGTACTATGCAGAAGACAAGCAGAAACTGTGAAGAGTTCTACTTCGGAGTTATCCAGTGTGCTCAGTCCCATGCCAACTGGCTGCCTCTTGCACTTTATTTTCATACGTTATCTGCCTGTGTTCGTCGTTGGTCCACTGCCGGCTTGTTTCGACGACCGCGTAGGTTTATGATGTCCTACTACTCTCCACATTTTCCTCTTTGTGGAATTTCGTGAAAAACACGGCAAGATTCGATGGACATTGAATACTCATTGGTTCTCTCCCATTTGATATTGGATACAAGACTAGTGTTTCATTTGTCTTTGATTGTGTGTGTACGTGTGCTTGTGTGTGCACGAGTGCTTGTGCGTGTAGGTAGTAACGTACATGAGAATAGTGCTGATTGTGTGGTAAGGATTCGTATCATTATATATGCTGGATGGATGGCTTGAAATTAGCAGTAAAATATAATTTAAAACAGTACAATTTTAGGTCTACAAGTAAATGTAACGGTTACACTTAAGAATTTTCTAACTCTTCTGCTTCACATTTTCTGACAAGAACATTGTAAACTCCTACAGTGCAACCTCAGTGAAGATAAAATGCGTTTATTTATTTCAAAAAGTAAATCACATGTTGCATTCCAAAGTATTGAACAAAAAACGTGTCCTGGACTAAAGCTTTATATATATATATATATATATATATCCATACACACACACACATACACACGCACACACATATATATAGAGAAATAGATAGATAGATAAATTCTATGTATACTTGTTGATGGATGGATGTATATGCTTGATAGATTCATGAAAGAAAGAAGTGTACATATCTTGGAAAACAGGCGCCAGAGATTTCTACGGAAGAATATAATTGTCACGCGATAAAAGCAAAGTATTCTAAAGTGTTACGGTGCCAGATTCTAAATGAAATAATTCCTGATAGACGAAAGAATTAAAGAAACTAGAGATGTGTGGGGGATCACGTTGGTGAAACGTTCGATTTCATTACTTTTCTGCATCTCTCTCTTTTCCTTTTTTTCTCTGTTACTTTTCCTCCATCACTCTTTCTTCTCTCTCTCGCCCCTCTCCCCCTTCTCTCTCCGTACTTAAAGCTATTTTGAAGTATTGAACTATTGCATGCATGAAGCCAAGATGTAGACAGTTCACAATCTAATGAACTTAACTATTTTAAGAATAAGTAATTTCAAATTATCAAGAAGAATACAGATAAAGTATAAATTATTATTATTAAGCATATTAATTATATTCATAATACACACTTCCATATTGCGATATAAGCCTACATATGTATAACTATTCTTATTAAAGGGCGTAAAAACTGATAATAAATTGGGTGTTGATGTAAACCGTACTAGAACATAGGAAAATCGATTAGGATTAATTTATATATATATATATATATATATATATATATACGCATGTATGTATGTATTTATATTAGCTGATATCAAGTGTCAACGATAGCATCTTCAATTATCTCTTCTTCATTTAGCACAGTATTTTCCTTAACACTATTTTAACTCATTCAATATTTCCATCAGGTTCTTGTTAGGATTTCAGACAATTGTGAACTTCAAACACTCCAATAAGGTTGATCGTCTGTTTGTAAGGAACTTCCTGGCTTTTATTGGTCATCACTCCACTTTTCTTTCTTACTGCTTTCAACCATTTCCTATTCCGCTCAAAGTTTTATCCTCCCCTAGTCGTCTCAAGACAGTAGGACGTATGATCCATGTAGATTTAAACGGCACACTGGTAAAAGAGGAGATCCCTCGTCGTTTCAGTATTTTGATTCGTCGTTAGCCAAGATGCTGGCAACACAATGATTCTGGCAATTTTGCTTGCTCTAGCTTTGGAAATTTCGGGAAAAACAACCGATGATGCTTCGGAAAATGTTATTATTACATTTTGACCTTTATCTCTCTCAGGTGTTCAACGAAAATAGCTCGAGCGTAAACAGTTTGCTCATTACACCAACCCACCTACAAAGAGAGTGAGAGAGAGGGAGAGAGAGAGAGAGAGAGAGAGAGAGAGAGAGAGAGAGAGAGAGAGAGAGAGAGAGAGAGAGAGAAAAAAGACAGACAGACAGGCAGATATACTGAGAGAGAGACAGAGAGAGATGAAGAGAGTGAGAGAGACAGACAAACAGAGACGGACAGAAGCTGCGAGAGGGACAGAGATGTTTATATATTTAAGAAGAAATATCAGCGAGAATAGATTAGAATTATTTCAGCATCCTGCTGTTAACAGAATGGTCATTCTGTTAATGATTCCATCAATCATTTGAGGAATGATAATTGCACAACTTTATCTGTGTCATAGTTTGAAAATAAGTTCCTAGAGACCTAAAGAATTAATTTTATTGACCATATATTTGTATGTATGTATGTATGTATGTACTATGTATGTATGTATGTATGTATGTATACCGGCATGTATGGCGGAAATAAACGTGTCCTAGTACGTTCAATTCATAGACGTGTGCATATACTTACTTACCAATGTGTTTCAAATGGCTGAATATCTTTCGACTAAATGCAACATCAGTTGATCTATTCTTACGGGTGTTCGCAGGTTTTGTTTAAAGATTTGGAGAAATATCAGAGAAACTTCGTGTTTTAGCCAGGTCAGTGAGAAAGAGATTCATCTAGCCAGGATGAAGGCCACAAAATTTAACAGACGAATATTTTCTCAAATAGGAAACTAATAAGGATGGAGTAGACTTGATGCTATTGGAAGTCTTTTATCTTCAAGCTTGATTAACAATATTTCTTAACTGGTGTTATCAAATTTACTGAAGCCATAGGTATCACACCAATGTACTTCCGTTAGGCAGTGTTGTTTCAGAAATAAAATATGCAGAAGCAACCATGTCACCGAGTCATTTTAAAGATGTTCTGTGAATGGCAAAATCATTGATAAGTCTTATCGCAGACGTTACATATGCAAATGTCACAAAGGGGGCATGAACATTCCCTCCTAGTTTCGAATATCAACAAATCTTCGAAATGAGTTTTTTTTTTATTTCTTATACTTAATGCATGAATATGTCGAGCTATGAAATTATGCCATTTGTATTCTAAGATGGAATTGTTTATATTATTATTCTCAATGAGAATTAGTCATTGTTTACAGTGCTCCCCTGACTACGCTATTGTGCGCGCAGTCTGAGCCCCCTTGTGTAATAGAATAAAAGAGTTTGCTAGTATAGCTTAAGCACTATCTACTAACAGTTATCTATTTTTAACTAGATGGATTATTGTATCCCAAGTTGCTTTTCTCTAGTCTTTATAGCTTCCATCTACTTCATCTGTTGTTACTATAACAGCCCCTGTTCATATGAATCAGAAAATCATATATAAACCCATCTAAATTGATCCTGTTCACTTTGTGTCTCTGCTCTAATAACAATAGTGCTTCACTGTCAAACCCTCAACACAACAATTCCTGTTTGTTCTTTCTCAAAATGCTACGCAATCTCACCCTCACAACTGAAATCTTGCCCACTTTTTCCCCTGCAGACACCGACCATCAGCATTTAATTTCCATATTTGTTGGGTATATGTTAAGACTTGAGTTATCTCCTCATATTTCTATTGGTAACAACGTTGAAATAAGTTATTTGCTGTCGTAGCTATACCCTTCACACAGCACAGTGCTAAAGATGATTGGCTATATACTGATTCATCAATTTGTAAGGAAAAAGACTAACGATTCGTCTAAGTTTGTCTCAAAGAACACGCAATTTTAAAGATAATTCCACCACAGAACAAAGTTATCTTAATGTTTAGGTATGAACAAACTCAAACATGTCGCACTAAAGAATATGTGTGGAAGGTATTGAAATTGAGAATTGTATGGTATGGAACCCATATCTATTTGTTACCGCCTTGCAAAAATTACTGTATGACATCTAACCAAACCGATAATAAACACTAATTGTAATGTATTTACACCAGTACGTGTCCATCTTTAGAATCATTTCAATCTCAGTACAGCATTCGAATTGCCTATACTCATTTTGATTAACTTATTTACACTACAACCGCAACGTTTCTTTGGTTTGATGCACGCATTTTATATTTCAAAATGAAAGTACAAATTAGACAGAAAGAGAGAGGCAGACAGAGAGAGACAGACAGAGAGAGAGACAGAGAAAGTCGGTGTATGAGAGAGAGAAAGATAAAGAAAGATAAGTGGGAAGAGAGGTGGAAAGAGAGCGATGGATGGAAAGAGAGTAAATGTCTTTGTTAGGAAGAGTTGTATGAGAGAATTGCGTGTGTCAAGAAGAGTGTTTATGTGAGAGCAATATGTCTGCTTATGTGTATATATGTGTATATATGTGAGACAAGCAAAAAGTATGTATGAGGTGAAAAGTGCGGATGTGAGAAAGATAGTGTGTATGTGTGAGAGGGAGAGGCAGATTATTTGTGACACAGAAAAAAAAAATGTTTGTGCTCTAATCTACTCAGCTGGCAAAAATAAGTTGCACCTGTGATTCGAAGGGGCTGCGTTGACATATTATGTGTCACACTGAATCACATTGAGAACTACGTTAAGTGTACACGTGTCTATGTAGCGCTCATCCACCTAAAAGTTGACTTGACAAGCTTGTTGTTTTCGGCTGATCAAATCAGCTGGAACACTCGTGCTGACATTAATATAAACCATATAAATTTAACATATTCAAATGGATCGATCAATGTTTGAACATTTTCATCAACAACTAAATTTTGGGAAAAGCTAAATATTGGCAAACTTAGATGAGTAACCCAAATCTCACCTAACATCATAAATGAAACTCTCGCATATTACAGATTGGCACCAAAGCGGTGCCTGAAATCAGATAACTACAATTTATTAGGAGACCAATAAGAAAGATTGATTTTTTTTCTTCAGCATCAAGAACATTAGTTGAAGAACTCAGAATGTGTCAAATGATTGGAAACATTCTTCAAAAGAAACTAATACCCATATAAGGTCAACTAAGGTTTATCTGTTATCTAAGGTTCGTCCATTAAATACTGTTTATACTTTTCTCTTGCGATGTTGTATATTCTCATAGGCCATTGTCTTGGTTATTTCTTTCTCATGTTGAAATAATTTAACCAAATAATGGTTTCCAGCTTAGTTTATTGGCCTTGCTGAGAATTAAGTAGTTCCGGTTACGCCAGAGTAGAATTTGAGATCAATTTTGAGTGATACCCATTTCGTCCTCATTTACAGCTTCAGTACAAAAAGGTTATTATTTCATGTGAGAGAAAATGCATTTCCAGCAGACTGAATCGGGTGTATTTAACAGACGAAAACAGGAAAGTGAATACCTAGTGAAACAAAGAATGGATAAAGGAAAGTTTTTTTCATAGCTAGTAATATTAGAAGCCATTTCATAGAGCTAAATGGGTTGTTCTTTAGTCCTCGGCTATATTCAAGTACAAATGCACAGCAATTTGTGCTTCTTTGTGCATACATGTATGAATATTCACAAGCATACATGCTTATACATACATACATACATACATACATACACATACGTACATACATACATACACACACACACACACACACACACACACACACACACACACACACACACACA
>NC_068992.1:45751874-45768114 GCF_001194135.2 Octopus bimaculoides
AAGAATAAAAGATTAAACTTTATATATATATATACAAAGTTTTAATTTAAAAAAAAAAACTTTAATGATATTATAAACTATAAAGATTAATAATTAACCAAATATTATTAATCAAAAATAATCGAAAATATATCAACACTATTCAAATCGAAGTTCTAATATTATGTTGAAATGAAACTATAACTTCTAAATAATTTAGTGTTAAATAAGTTAACTATTAAAAATAATCTATAAAGAACCAAATGAATAGTATAAAAACAAGAATACATATTATTTTCAAATAGTAGAAAATCTTTAGCAAAGTGAAAACATTACTTATCCAAATTTTTCCGTACATATATATATATCAAACGAATGCCACTGCTTGGAGGACTAAACTTCGTCGTTCAGAAAGACACATAGACCGTAAACCTTACTTAAGCATTTATAGTTTGTAATATAGTGTCAAAATTTACGTTGCTCAAAACAAAATATAAGTTATAAAAGTTCATAAAATAAAAGGAAAATATTGATAAAAATATTGATAAAAATACATTAAAATTGCCAGAAAATTAATAATACTAATAAGATTAATGTAACAAATTAAGTTAAATTATGGAGATCTACACAAACGCTCTTTTGGATAGAAGTACCATGTACAAAGCTGCATGTGTTGTTAGACTTATATTTATATATCAATTCTTGTTTGTCCCTGTCACCGTTCGTTTGCTTTGAACAACCTTAGACTATCGTATCTAGTAGATATTTTCATTTCCTCTATCAATATGGAGTCGTCTTCATTTTTCGGTTGTGGTAATGTTTTACGTTCCAGACCCCTTTCCTTGTAACTGTAAGGACTTTGAAAGCACCCACCATGCCAAATTTACGATTTAATGGTGAGGGTTCCAAAATTTGGAATCGAATTTCCAATGCCTCAACCTTGCCTTAATATGGCCTTTGCAACACAACAGTAGTCTCCTGTCATTACGTGCTCCGAAATAATACGTTTGCACACGCAACAAGAAGCTTTTCATGATACACTTTTCAAGAACGTACCCGTATGGTGGCTTATTATACTATGAAATGTTACGTATTGAGCATCAAGAAAGTAAATCCTAGTACTGTGTCAACATTTCACATTGATACAAGGTTGATGTAGCAACTACACCACGATGTATCTAGATCTTCATTTTTAAGTGAAAAATGATATCTTCCGAAGTAATACTGTAATAAATCTTCTTCCAGAAGTTATGCTGAGTTCCAAATGATCGGTAACTACCGAAAGAAGTGCGGACTTCTAGAATTAGTACTGATTCTTTAAAGAATTTTTGCCTGCCAAGAGAAATGCTTGCTAAATTGTGAACTATTAGAGAATTATAACAATTTCAGTATTTTTCTTCGATCATTTGTTTTTGGTTTTTCTTTTGTTAAGCATAAGTTTGTTTTTCTCTTGTTAGGCATAAGTTGCAGCGATGTAATATTGACGATGACAGAAGTCATACACCACACCTTAAAACCCATTTTATTTTCATAAAACCATTAATATATCTACAAAAATTTAAGTCGTATGTCTCTATACCAGAATGCTGAATATTCGATGCTATGGCTTCGATATTTCTTTGCTCAATCCCGTTGTTTTTGGTGTTTGCTAGGTGGGTTTACTGGATAAAACTGTACATCTAATATAAATTAGATATTATTTTAATACATAGAATCTGATAATAAAATAAATTCTGAGAAATTGCTTACTTGAAATTTTGCAATAAATATCTTATTTGGAAAATAGCATTGCCCGGAGCATAAGCAAGGCTGAATATAAACAATTAGGAGTCTAATTAATCTGATCAACAATCACAGTTAGACAACTAATTAACCTCACTTGAAAAAAGAATCAGGAAACTCAATTAGCTAAGGTCAGCTAAAGTTAACCCGTTTTAATATAGAGAGAATACATAATTGGAATTACTTGGAATATCTCGCTAATTTAGATGTAGGTCATTATACAGTGTTGAACATACCTACCATTACTTCTTTAGAATACAGTGGAATATTTGCATAAATATGTTGGATTAGCAAACGTATTGCTTTCCTCTTCTTGGATTCTTTGGTGGTTGTTTCGTTGTTTTCTCAGAAATTGTATAACTAATTACCAGAAATGTTTTAGTAACATTGAGCTACACGTGACTGAATCTTATTGACAAGAGAAACCAGTGTAACCAAATGAATATGGTGCCAGGTGACATAACGTGAGGTCAACCTTTTCAAACATGTCACCGTCGACACTCTATAATATCATTTAATTGATAAATAGCTCCGTTCATCTGGATCAAAACAATAGTTCGAAGCTACAGCAGCAACATTAAATATTTTGTTAGTTTGCTATGCTGTGTTCAATTAATTTTGTGATCAGTGTACCTTTGAAAAATGACCTTTGCGACCTTGTCTTTCTCTTCATACACAGAGTATGGTGACTTAGTTATATTCTTGGCATAATTCTTACCATGATTCTTAATGATTTTACTAAATTGCAGAAAGTATGGGAGTCTAAGTGATGTCATATTCGCTTTTTCCTATAATTTGAAGGATCTAAATAAATGCAAACTTCTTACAAAATAAAGGTTGGTTTTTATTCTCCGGTGAAACATTATTGTTACTGTTGTATTTCGAGACGGTCATTTTGTTTATTTATTTATTTATTTATTGTCAAATAAACACACGCACTATTTATATTTTTTCTTCACTCGTTTATTACTGTTATTATTTTATTATTTTAACTCATGTTCATTGTCTGTGTGTATTTATGTGTGTGTATAGGTTCGCTTCGTATGGATCCCTGCCCTTTATATAGTTTTATATATTTATTTTATCTTTCTCTGTTTTGCATTTATCACAGGTATGCAGCAGATATATTTATATATATATTTATCTATTTATATATTTACTTTTGTTTATACATTTATTTCTATTTCTCATGAGTGTCACAGGTAAGTGCATTTATGTTTATTGTGTGTGTATTATCTTGTATGTTTCTGTGCATTATTTACGGGTCTTTCCTTCTTTTTCCCTTTCCCTCTCTCTCTTTATATTCCTACTGTGGTGTTGTGTGTTCCATTCATGTTTTCTATTGAGGCTCGGTTTGTCGACTGTTATGTAGTGTGTCTAAGTGTCATGTCAGTTCTATGTACTTTAACCTCTATACTATTAATCGAGCCTCCATGTTCTGCTTGAGCATGCTGTTAGAGCACTGACGAGCTTTCCCCTTCTTTGAGTTCTCTAATTCACAGATGTTCTAACTATAATCATCTCCTCTTTCCATGCGTAATGTTACGTTTTGCAGTCGGTGCAACATCGAATCTCCCTCGTTGATTCAAATACATTACCTAGAATTGATTCCAAGATGCATAATAACTTATTTTATAAATTTCCAAATATAAACTAAGACATATCACCAGCGAGTCTTGAACTGAGATTGTGAAGACAAAGAACTAAATGCAGTAAATTGGTTTAGTTCTATGCTTGGCTGTTTCTAGCTGTGCAACACCTCACCGCTTTCTTTTATATTACTGGGCTTATTATTCTGCATCGTTTTCATTTCAATAAAGATAACCTTGCATCAGTTTGCTGGCAAAAACTGTGTGCTGTGCACTCAAATTAAACTGGCGATATTTTTCTATGAAATATTTTGGCCTCGAACTGAAATAAATGTATGTAAAGGATGTGATAAGAAGAATGGTAGACAATGAAAGCATAAAGAATGTTGATTCGCCGAACTTCAGGAAGTGAATCAGTATTTCGCTTATGCAAAGACTGTATTGACAATGTAACTAAAATATAGAACAGCTAACCTACAGCGATATGATATTGTAATCTGATTATATAAATTTGATTAGTCAGTTGGGGAGAGTAACTCAGCCCTTGGGAATTAGATGCTACAATATGTTTGCATTGATGGTGGAATGTTGGTTCAGTAAGTAATATTCCTTAATGATGTGGTTTTGTGGAGAAAATAATAGATTAATTAGATGAGAAGAGCGTCTAATAAATTTGCGAAAAATAACGACTGCAGATTGTTTGCCAACTATCATATAAGAGAAATCATTCCTTACAATGTTTTCATTATGCTGAACTTAGCAACTATCAAGACTTTCGGTAACACGTCTGGAATTTTTAACACGTTTTCACCTTTTGATCTGCCGATAGTCTATAGTTTTATATCACATGGGTCTAGTGGCACATGAATAGAAATGATAAAGTTAGTATTATATAGGTATTTTCTCATATTTTCTCTGCCCTTCTTTCTATCTCTTCCTCTCTTACTCACTCCCTCCCTCTACGAACATTCATGTGATACTACACTCACCACTGCATTCCTTCAAACGTCGTCAATATTTGCTTTTTGCTTGACCAAATCAGATGGCTCAAAGACAACCATTTCAGTTCTTCTTGCAACAAAGACAAGAAGTTATTCTTCGGGGACAAACTTTTTCCGAATGATTGCAATAAAGTAAAGCCCATTTACGACACCAAAAAGAGTGTAATGGAACTGACTGTTTATATGTACTTCCCAAAATAGAAGTAGTTTTTTCGACTGCCTTTTAGAAGGATCTTCCGATCTAATTCCATTCCAAACAATCTACGTTTACTACTATTACCCCTATATTACGTCGATCATTTCTATAACACTGCAACATATACTATCCCATTGTTATCACCACAATACCACCGCAGAGGCTACAATACAAAACTCTTCTATATTCGTGTAAAGCAGCCATATACGAGGCAACCAATTCAATTACGCTTCAATTACTGACAATTTCATGCATGTAAATTCTGAGCACCACCATTTTTTTTCAGTGTGGGTATATAGGTTACTACTGGTTCCCAACATATGATACACATAATCATCGGTTACAAGCAAACCCTTTATATGACAAATAAATACCAACAAGCATAAGTATAACACCTGGTTACTAATATTTAAAAGCTATAGGTGGCGAGTAGACAGAATCATTAGCACGCCGGGGAAAACACTTAGTGGCATTTCGTCAGTTTTTATGTTTTGAGTTAGAATATAGCCAGAGTTGACCTAACCTTTCATCCTTTCGGAGTCGATAAAATAAGTAACAGCCGAGCACTGGAGTCGATGGAATCGACTTAGCCCCACCCTCAAAATTGCTGGCCTTGTGCCAAAATTTGAAACCAATGTTTCATGGCAGTGCTGTTGGTTTATCAACTCTTATAATTATCACCACTGGCTGATAGTACTTCACAGATATCACTACTAGTTAACAACCCTCTCTATATGTAAGAACCAATTGCCAACTTTGTCTAAATATCGCCATTAGTTATCAGTCCTCCATACATCTAATCTCAGCTTACAAGCACTTCACACAGATTACCACCGGTTATGAATATTTCCTGCAGGTAACCATAGTTAAATAAAAGAACATTTTATTGCAATTTGTGAACAAAACGTTGTTACTTTAAAGCTTACAGTGTTAACCGCAAAATTCTTTCCGATCAATCACTGGACTACAAAATTTCTTGCGGTGAACTTGACAACAGTGCTTCTTTAACTCAATCAAAGCAAATATTGTAAGGCAGTTTGTTTCTAAAGTACTGGTTTTCCAGTTTATCCAACCGACATTCTGTATCTTCCATACATATAGCTGGTGGGTATCAACACTTCTGACATCTTGTACTAAATGGAGTGGATGTTATAAAACTGTAAATCCGTGCTTCTCGCACGGATGACTTTTCATGCATTACTTAGAGGTGGGCCAGGTTACGCTGCTGGACGATAGCAGGACACGAAATTACTTTACTTAGCCGCCTATTGTTATACACTCAATTTAAAGGTCGTCGTACAAATACAATTACTGCAGCCGTTACCACCACCACCACCACCACCATAATAATAATAATAATAATAATAGCCACAACGAAAAATACCTTAGAAATGAGAACCCAGGTTCGAAATTTCCCCAAGACACCTGACGAAGGCTGGAGGATATATCAGCCGAAATCTTACGTTAACAACAAACAAGACGAGGACAAATATCCGTCAAATGTCAATAATGTACATAATTCCTCATCTCTTAAATATAGAACTGTGTTAGTATTTGTTTCGATAAAGGTTTGGCTCCCATGTTTAGCACAGGGTTCAATGATTGCTCAACGGCTTCTTTCCTTGCTAGTAATTACAGTTTTGTTATCAGTTCCATTGTAAAGGTTATCTTTGAACCTTATGGAAGGAGGTGATTCGGAAGGATGTTTACTGTGGACAATTCTGATAACCAAAGTAATTTCCTAAAGACGTTACAATTCTCAAAACTTATAAACAAAAGCAGAGAAAATATATATCCGATACAGTTCTCTATGATCTCTGCCAGGACAACAAAATAGGACACACCAGGGATGCCAGAAATGATAAATATAGATTATTTGTTAATTTATGCAGGAAATTTTTTTTCAGTATTTAGTCTAATTGTATTCTATGTCTATGGAGTCTTAAAATAATAGTTCTTGATTTCTAAAGATGCAAAATTATGTAAATTTCAGCACTTTGCGGATTTTACATTTTGGTGTAGAATTACAGCTAATAAGACCCCGTGATACATGAAACAATGATTCTAAAATTGTTCTTATATTGCTCATTTTAAAAGTATTTTATGTGCCAAGTCTTTTGTCTGCTCTCGATTTCTTTGAATGTTTAATTTTGACGAAGAATGTTAACGAGAAAGCTAATTTACATCAATTAGAAAGCTGCTTGCTTTATTGAATAGGAAAAAGATAATGATAATTGAGTACTGTTAAGTCAACTGGTGGTTTAGAAATAAACAAAGATAAAGAATAATTACAAGTAATAATAATATAGAAAATCTCTGACGACAATTTCGCTAAAATTACATTGTTTTATCTGAAGTCTATCTTGTAGAAGCTTTCTTCTGAAAGTACTTTACATTAAAACTGAATCATCTCACAATTTATTTTAGGAAATATGTGGAAATATGTATATCTATTACTGGATATTGTAAAACATTTAAAGTTTTTTTTTATTTCAATTATGGTGACTGCCGGGGAATATAAAAAAATATGATACTGCGTATATATATACAGAGAGAGAGAGAGAGAGAGAGAGAGAGAGAGGGAAATAGATAGATAGATAGATAGATAGATAGATAGATAGATAGAGAGAGAGATAACGATACTAAAGCATCCAAATTTCACATGAATTTAATATGTTTGATCAAGTAAAGAATGTAATATTACGGAATGAGTGTGTGTGTGTGTGTGTGTGTTTGGGTGGGCGTTTGTTCGTGTGTGTGTGCGTGTACGTGCGTGCGCGTGAGTGCATGAGTGTGTAAAAGTGTAAGATTTTACGATCAATGGATCGTGAATTCTTTGGTCTTACCCAGTAAAAGTTATGGTTGCACCTATATCTTAGGTCCTACATATCTGGTAATATTGATGTTATCATTATAATATTGCTCACTGTTACGTATATATTGCATATATATGCAATCAAGGAATATTTCTGCAGATGTGTGCAATCATAAGATATATCCACCATATCATTAACTATAGATTACAAGTGCTCATAGGCATATAATCAATGAATATCAATACATCGAAGTGTTTAATCAAGAAACATCAATATATTTATGTGCGTAATCATGAATTGTCATTGTCTTAGTATTTTTAATCAAGGACCAACATTTCGAATGAATTTGCTTTCAATAATTTTATTGAAAGATTTCATGTTTGAAATTCTAAATACATAAAATTTTTGATGAGTTTTCAAACAAAATCCGAATACAAACTAGAATCGATATTCATTAAAAACAACGATTATTTCAATAGGAAAAGAACAAAAAGTTGTTACGTTTACTATTTTAAAATGTATTAAATGTTTCGATTACATTTCATTAAATCCTTTAAGATTTATTTTACAATTTTAGGAATATGTTGTTTGAATATGGCGTTGTGGCCACAGCTCCTGGCCAGTAAAACTAGTAAAACCAGTAAAACTAAACATTTGTTAAAGATGTCGTAACCTTTTATACATTTCTTAACCCATATTTTGGTATCCATTGTATTATTTAATATAATTACTGTATATTTTAATTTCATATTTATCAAATTCAGATGTAGTTTTGATGTTTGTTATATCATGCAAGTTAGTGGTGTGGTAAGCAGAAGGGAGTCACAAATTAATATATAGAAAATGACGACATTTAGCTTGGCACATTAGGAAGAATAGAAGATATTGTAACATCCTGCATTTCGATTATATTTTATGAAGGAAAGAAGCATGACTTACCATTTCTGGTCTGAGATAAATGCAAATTGATATAATTTCTTGCTAGGAAAAACTGTATGGCAACTATCTAATATCCAAATTTTACAGAGCGAAGAGAAAATAATAGTGATCGATGATCCGTGACTTTGACCAATATCAATCACATGACAAAATATTCCCGCTATTTCTCTATTTGTATAAATTTTTTGCAGAAAGTAAAAATTCTTCATTTTCATAGACTCGTTAATCACCCTTTAATTGGTCTACTGCAATTCATCCCACGTCTTAATGTACTTCGTGGATAGGTGAGGTGGTTGATCTTCAGATTATCAACTTAAGAAGATGGATAGTTCGTATTCAGAACGGTTTTCGTAATCGAGTAGTTTAACACACGCTTGACCACTCTGTCATGCAGCAAAAAGATACTAAAAGAGCAGCGACAGAACAACTTTAGTTTAGCTCGTGGATACCTGCTGCAAATATTAGCCTGTAATTCTGAGTTCAATTCTGAAATATAAGCAAACAGAATACAATACGGTCTTCTATCAAAACCCTTCTTTTATTGGGTCGGCATGAGTATGTAATAATTGAACAGCGACTTTTTCTTATTTCTACCTTCACACGAACATCAGAAAAAAAAATAATGCGTTTTTAAATTAGCTATCAGATACATATCTCTTTGTCGATTCATCCGTATATATTCGTCTCTTCAGTTGTCAGTTTTTAAGGGATAATCTACGGGAAGCAAATCCATTTGTATCTTCAACTGTCGAAATCCTTTAAAGAGGAAACTATGTTGTACACATTTCTGCGTTCGTTTAGTTGTCAGTCTAACAATGAGTATCCTACGTGATACAAATCCCTTTGTCTCTTCAGCTGCCACAGGCTTTTAAGGAGGAAACTATCTTGGATAAATTTCTTCGGTCATCAGTCTTTTAAGGGGTTGGATTTAGCTCCAGGATTTTATTACGTTGAGTAATTTTGAAATAAATCTCCTCGTAAATTGAACACCAGTCTACTGGTGGTTCCAAATGGTCGTGTACTGCATCTAGAAAGTTAAGTGAAATGACGCAATATAGAATTAAGTGTTCTGTTCTAAAACCCAGCAAAACCCATGGCTCAAGAATCTGCTATCACATAATAAGAATACAATAATTAGAACAAAAATAGCAACTTTACTACATCATTCACAAAATGAAAATCGATATATTTCCCAGATTCTGATTAAATTGAAATTTTGAAGTATTTACATCGTGTATCAAAATATGATTCATATCAATGATATATATATTTAAGTTTTACTTTTACTTATCAGTGAGTATTTCAAAGAAACATCTAGCAAAGTGGAAAGCAATACCACACGTCTAAAAACAAGTACTTTTGTGTTTCCTCTGATATGACAGAAGATATATGAGGCATTGTTAGCAATGTAGAAGTAATGGCCAGCATACAATGCTAATAGTTGTGCTAGGTTGCACATCCAAATTATTCAATGACTGAAAAAAAATATTATCACTTGATGTGTTGGATTCTTGTAAAAGCTGATATATGAGATACGCGAAGTGGAGTCAAGTAAAAATATAAAATTGTTTCTTTAAAAAACACTGATCTAAAAATAAATGAAAAGAGCGATCGCTATACCACTATAGATGTTTACTTGGAAATAATCCAAATAAGAATATTGGAGTCATGGGATGAAAACTTTTTCCATAGAAAATAGAATGATAGGGAATTTTTGATGCCAAAAAATGGCAGAAATGTGATAAGCAGGTTTAAAAACCACCTGCTTCCTTTTCGCATTCCTTGTATGAGATTATTATTCACTTTACAAATGCAACTAACTAAATTATAATCCTATGTTATTGGTTTAGTGAACGCCATAGCTACGACGCATGATCAAAGGAGTGATCTGTGTAAATGAGCGATTCAGGTTCAATATTTGATGGTAACTATTTGACTTGCTCCAGGCCTGCAAATGTGAAATATACGAAAGTTATAGGTACTACTAGTTAGTCTCCTGATATATCAACAATTCTTGACCAATAGCTGTAAATATTGACACGCGAGTGAATTGCACTCCGCCACACGGGAGTTGGAAATATATTTATCTTCCTATTGGTTTACAATAATTTTTTTCGGAATTATTCTAAAGAATAATTGAAACAATCATAAAATATCATTGGTAATTACTCTGCAATAATCCACCTGCTATATCACTAGTAACTGAATTATTTTATCTCTACTTGGTCCTCTCCATGTGAATGTATTGCTATCAGTGTGATACTGGCTATTGGCTCCCTACTTTAAGCAATGCATGTTTCTTAAGCAACGAAATATCAGAGTAGTTCGTACGTTTGACATGATACCCACCGGTATTTATTCAAGTTCATTCTGCTCTCAACTTACGGCTAGTTGACTTCGTTTGTCGACCAAGTGCCTTCAACAAGATTCACTGTTATAAACATGTGATCCTGATCTTTAAGATTGGTGATAATTTCTTTTTTGTCCCAGTGTTGAAGACATCGAAAAACTATAGCCATAGATGCAGCCATTTATCCCTGGAGTAAGCGATATAGAAAAGAACAGAACATCGTTTGTGTTGCATTGTTAGCATAATTATAAACTATGTTAGCGTCATCAACAGTAATGATGATCAAGCCTAGGTTATTAACTAAAAGGAATTCTTCATCCGACATTTAATGCATGTTCTTAATGTTTTGACCGAGATATTTCTGACCATCAGTCACGATATAATCATTTTGCCATCTCTTCCGTTCCATTTTTATGAACTAAATCATTAACATCGGTCTTTTCCATTTGTAGCATTTCCTATCTCTTTAGATTTGACGACTCATTGGATGAGACTTTAAAACACATCTTTGCTTTTTATTTCTACGTCATTAAAGTTTGGGAGCACTCATATATACCAGACCCAAGCTAGATATTATTTCCCGCTAAATAAGTTAACTACAGGGGATTAAAAGTCTCAGCCTTAAGTCTATTCCTGATGCCTAAAAGGACTTGGTATGGATCATCAGGTTTCTCTAGTAATAGCTCAACATTTATCTCTGAAATTCCGTAAGATTCTGGATATTTGACGCTAGACGATTTGCGGTCAAACTGCCAAGTTTCAGATAATGCTTTGAATAACCGGCTGCTAAAAATGTGCTTAGCTATCACTCGTGTGTAAGTATGACTTGGTAGCTTATACCACACTTTCGCTAATTGATTTAAAATTCAATATAGTCGTAAGAAGTAAGACATTTTATCAATTTTATCAGCCGAATCTGTATACATACATACATACATACATACACCCACACACACACACACACACACACACACACACATATATATATATGTATATATATATATATATAAAGATATATATGCACACTTACATACTCATACACACACACATACATAATGTGTATATGTGTATGTGTACTCGTCTATACACTTGTACACAAAATAAAAATAAAATCATAGACAAATACAGAGACATAGTCATGCACACGTGTTTAAATATATATATATATATATATACATATATATATATATATATATATATATATATTTAAACACGTGTGCATGACTATGTCTCTGTATTTGTCTATGATTTTATTTTTATTTTGTGTACAAGTGTATAGACGAGTACACATACACATATACACATTATGTATGTGTGTGTGTATGAGTATGTAAGTGTGCATGTATGTATGTGTATTAGCGATATCCTGATATTTAAAACGTAACTATATGAAAATGTGTATTTAATTGCCATTATTTAAAACGATAATTCCATCTGCAATGAACAGTGGATGTCTTTTCGTTTTGGAACTTTTCCGAAATATTCTCAGAACTTACATACCAAATAATTGCTTTAAGAGCAAATAAAGAATTAGATATAGCAGAAAATAGTTTTCTGAAGCTACATTTTCTGGAAAATTCTATTATTTTGCTATATACATTACCATAATAATCCCACCAGTGATTCTAATATGAGATAAAGTATAGTAATATTTTAGTAATATCTGATTTATGTTACGTATAATGTTACTTTGTGATGTCAAAACATTAAAAGAAGATGTTATCAAATTATACTATTTACACATGCATTGTTCTTGTTTCTCTTTCTTTTGTTTGGCTTTTATTTTCTTTGGCAATGAAGAGTGTGTTATATAATTTTAAATTTATAATATTCAGCAAAGAATAATATAGTGAATGTGCTTTCCTTCATGGAAAATATAAAATAATATAATATTTTTCACGTGTGTACAAGATCAAAAAAAATATATGAAAGTATCATTGATTGTGTAAACCTCAGTATTTTATTGGTACTCCTTTTTCGAGCCTCGGTTAAATTATAAAACAAAAAATGATATGTTTGAAGCAAATATCAAGATTCTACTGGGACATTAATGACATAAAGCAACACTGAAAGATTTATGAACATAAAGATAATTCAAACAAATTAAGGGGGCAGTGGGTAACAAAATATTTAATGTAAAAAAAAAAAAAACAATAAATCAGATAGGAGAGAAGAAAACTATATAACAAGATCACAAATTTGGCCCAAACTAACCGATAAGAAAATTCGTGTTACATCAGCAACTATAAGTCAACGAAAGGTGCAAGAATAAGCGAAGTTCTAAATTTCTACCTGAAGCAAGCGGGCAATACTTAACTTAGTAGGAATCACTGAACTGGAAAGCAAACCAGAGTGAAAAATCTAAGTGAAAGCTAGAGTGGAACTCCACATTCACTTCTAAAGCCAAAATACCAGGCAGATATATACATTTGTGTTCTCTTTTGATAATATTTGGCTGGATTAACGTGCTCAGCTGGCAGAATCGCTAGCACGCCGTGCGAAGTGCTTAGTGACATGTCGTCTTTCTTTATGTCGTAATTTCAAATTCCACCGAGGCCGACTTTGTCTTCCGTCCTTTCGGGATCGATGAATTAAGTACCAGTTAATGATTGGGTCGAAATGTTGGACTTGTGCTCCCCACCCCGAAACTGCTGGACTTGTGCCAGAATTTGAAATCAGTATGTGGCGGGATTATAAATTTGAATTTGTGTTAAGGAATTATAATGGAAAGGATATATATAATTCACATATTTTGTTTTGCATTTATTTGTTTTTGATGACTTGCTGCAAAGTTCTTAAAATTTCTATTCTGTTTAGGAGTGCCTGTGTGGTAATTAGCTTGCTTACCAGCCACATGGTTCCGGGTTATTTCCCACTGCGTAGCACCTTGGGCAAGTGTCTCCTACTATAGCCTCGGGTCGACCAAAGCCTTGTGAGTGGATTTGGTAGACAGAAACTGAAAGAAGCCCGTCGTATATATGTATATATATGTATATGTATGTGTGTATATGTTTGTGTGTCTGTGATTGTCCCCCCCCCCAACATCGCTTGACAACCGATGGTGGTGTTTTACATCCCCGTAACTTAGCGATTCGGCAAAAGAGACCGATAGAATAAGTACTAGGTTTCCAAAGAGTAAGTCCTGGGGTCGATTTGCTCGGCTAAAAGGCGATGCTCCAGCATGGCCGCAGTCAAATGACTGAAACAAGTAAAAGAGTAAAAGAGTATAAAATAACCTAAGATTTATTAGTTATCTTTTTTTTATGAAGTGAGACATTTCTTATTGATAGAAAATAATGAGAATCTCGAAATTTTCCTGAAGCTTGAGCCCATCCTGTTAAAAGAGCATTAGCAGTTTAGTAACCCAGAGGAAACAATTTTTATGATAAAGAGGAATTATAATATACAAGTGTGTGTGTGTGTGTGTGTGTGTGTGTGTGTGTGTGTGTGTGTGTGTGTGTGTTTAGCTGTACTAATAACCAGCTGTTAGAAATCATTAGCCTTTAGCTCATGAAGTTGATTAATTAATTCCATAAACTATGATTAAAATAACGGAATATAATATAGTAGTTCTCTTTGTCTGAGAACTTACATCTCCTCATATAGATATACGTATACGTATAATACATAGAGACGATGACTTTAGATTAATAAATGGACTTAAACAATCTTAGATTACAATACCGGTGTGTATAATGTTTGTAAAAACGTAGCAAGGCCCTAACTCTAGTATTTAGCCCAAGTAAAACATCTTAAAAAGACTTTTGTGTTAGAAACACAACGCTTCGCTGGTTTCCAGACTCGGTATTTTGACTTTATTTTGTCTCCTTAGTGACGAGTATTTCGGACATTCTGAGGCTAACTGAGAACGCTTGTGCCAAATCCGTACGATGTTTTTATTGTGTGAGATTTTTCTCTGTCTTTCTTTCTCACCTTCTCTCTCCAATTTTCTTTTTTTTTCCATTTCTCTTCTAGGGTAAATAGAAGCTACAAAGATTTCCGAATGTCAGTCAATAATCCTCAACATGTTGAGTTTGGATTTAATGCGGCGAATGACAAAAAAAAAGTACAAACATGGTTTCGTATACAACACGAATTTACTAAGGAACCTTTTTTTAAATTTAGCTCTCAGTGCAATAAATAAAAGATAAGAAATAAATAAATAAAAATTGCTGATATTAATAGTAAGAGAAGGCGGCGAGCTGGCAGAAGGCAAAATTCTTAGTGGCATTTCGTCTGTCTGCACGTACTGAGTTCAAATTTCACTGAGGTCGAACAGGCGTTTCACCCTTTCAAAGTCGATAAATTAAGTACCAGTTGACTACTGTGGTCGATGTATCGACTTAGCCCCTTTCCCAAACTTGCTGGCATTGTGCTAAAATTTGAAACCAATATTAAACAAAGAAAAACAATTAGAAAGAAGTGAGACTTAGAAATAATCAGTAATGAATGAAAGTAGGTAATTCCTTTAAAAGTTTTTTATAGGAATTTTTAAACCCAAACAGACAAGGAAATTAAAATTATATAGAATAATCGAATATGTAAAATATATTGATCTTGTTTATTAATGGAACGAACAATAATAAGCACAAGAACAGGAAGATAAACACAAACCAATATTACTAAATATAAATAAACTAGCAGAATCAGAAATACTCAAGATTACAAAAGAAATAAAAGCAGAAAGAAGGAAAATGGGTTCAGCATTAACTGCGCAGGAATTTGTGATTCTAAGATTATTAATATTAGTACTGACATATTACTAAAGGCAATGCCTTACCAATACCCTTCACGTAATGTAGTTAGAGATTGTTGAAGAATTCAGTTGTATGTTAAATGCTATAAACTCATTGCAACGAAGAGATGTCAATTATTTGAATAGATTTAATTGGTGACTCACGAAAGAATTTAGATGCTATTTTGTAGTAAATAACTAAAATGACTAAAAGATAGGTTATCTAGACATATTTTTCATGTGCAGTTCTTTAGGGAACAATATTGGCCCACAAAATATACTGTTTCCATAGTAAACAAAGAGCGTCTCTAAGAGGTTAACCAGATCAATCGTTTGCAGTAAAGTTTTAGTTTGGTCAAATAGAACATTTGTTCTTTAGACCATGTAACCAAATAACACACACTCTTAATGCCATAAAAACATTTCATAACAAAAATTTGAATAAATCAAATATTAAAATTATAATTCTTAAAATCAATAAAATAAAAACAAAATGGAAACATTTTCAGATTACTAATTTATATTTTCATTTTGTCTGCTGTATTTATTTTACTATGTTCAATACATTTTTTTACACCGTTGCTTTTAAAACTTTAAGACTGCATATTAAACATTGAATCTGGTTAACCTCATACTGATAGAAATGAAAACCTAATGCTTCTCACTATTCTAAAAGGTTTAACGTTCATGACTACGTATCTTGGATTTGTTACAAAATGCTATAAAGATGATTGATAAAATCATTTTAATTGACTTCTCATTATTGACGTTTTAAAAAAAATTTCGTGTTTAAAAAGTTTAACTCATTAAATTTTATTTTATTATTGTCCATTTATTATCATCATCATCATCA
>NC_068992.1:45768150-45769673 GCF_001194135.2 Octopus bimaculoides
CCACCCCTACCACCACCACCACCACCATCATCATCATCATCATCATCGTTGTTCTTGATGTTGTTAATTATATGCCAAATTAAAATGACCCGAGATTGTTTGCTATATTTCTCTTTTTATTTTACATCTTTTATTTTCGTGCGTATTGTCTGTGTCTCTCCCTCTGTGTATCTTTTAAAAAAGACTGTTTATTTTTCTTTAAATATATTTTTCGTGTTATTTTTAATTTATTTATTTTCTTTATTTTCGTTTCGTTTCAATGAACCAGCCTTATTTATTGACTCAACTTATCAACCAACTATTTGCTTCAGTAAGCTTAGATTGAAAACTGATCAGCTCACAATGAAATAATTTTCATTTGTTCCTCCCCACCACTTTTGTCTTTCTCTCTTCTCTTCGTATATCACTCTTTCCATTTCTCTGCCTCTATAGCTATGTCTCTATCTCCCTCACACAATCTTTGTCTTTCTCTTCTTTTAATCAAACATCTAACAAGGATATTGCTTCCAAACTGGTAATCAATAAGCCACTTCTGGCAGTTACTTCTATCTCTAACACAACAGCAGCAATATCAGCAACAGTCTCAACAACAACAACAACAATACCGTAAAAAATAACAACAGTGAATACAAATATGGATTTTCTCAAAATAAAATAATAATAAAAAAAAGAAATAACTGTTGATTTTAAAGAAAATGTCAATATCTTCAACAATAAACAGGAACATTTTCAATAGCTTACAAAAAAATAGAACTGTCATTTAATGATGTAGGCAGTTTCTATCATTTGAATCCAAATTGTCTGCTTGATTCTTGCTATACATTTGAATTTAACGATTGGGGTTGTGCTCCAGCAGTCAGCCGAAGAATCTTATTAAGAACTACCACTTAATTAGATAACCAATTCCATCCGAAAACTCATAAAATAAATGCCATCCTCTCTAAACGTTACAAATTATATTTTCTTAACGTTGGACAAGTTGCAGTTTATCGAAGTTCTATCTCTATCCTCCACTACGGATAATTTTCTTTGCGTTCAACTGATCTATATCAGAAATATGTGGCTGTATTAACTATTGGTTCTTTACAATACTTATAATTGCTGTAGAAGCTATTTTTGAGGCCATGGTAGATTTTTAATCTCCAGTCATATTTCTTCAAGCAGTCTGTGATCGTGAACAAAATCGACCCTTCCACGAATAGTACACTTTCCTTTAATATCAAAGATTTTATTCTCGCATTTTGAGGTATAATACATATAGGGTGAAATTATCCAGTATGTTTTTTTATGGCGTTAGGGCTTAATGTGAGAGATATTTCGCTGTTATATCTAGCAACAGTAACGACTACATACAGGCTCCCTCACCATCGCGTTATTGAAATAGTAATCGCTTTTGCTCTTATTAATGTTACTGCTTTGACTAAAGGTTTTACATCCTCGAGTGTGCTTCTTCTTTCGGATTTATGTTTTCTACAAATTGTATATATATACACACACACACACACACACACACACACACACAC
>NC_068992.1:45769712-45776207 GCF_001194135.2 Octopus bimaculoides
ATATATATATATATTTATATATACACACACACATTTATTTTCATCAAATGACACAGGCACAGAAGAAGCGTCTCATTGCTACGTATGCATATATACCTATGTATGTATATACATGTATACAGATACACATATGCACATACAGGCATGTATAAATACGTATACATATACGTAAACAAAAAAATATATATATACAATTTGAACTAGTCTTGAATTATATGAAATGCAACACATCATGTGTCTCCGAGCAACATCTGCACTCCTTTTATTAAAAGTGTAACACTAATAATATAGACCAGTCCAGTCGCTTGACAGCGTCGACTTTACGATATTTACTTTATCTACATTTATACATTTCAAACCCCAGTCTCGTAACGTAGCTTATGTGTGTGTCTATGTGCATTATATTATTTCTCTTTTATTTTTTTTTTTTTTTTTTTTTTTTTTTTTTTTTTTTTTTTTTTTTTTTTATTTCTGTTGGCTTTCTTTGTTTATACTCAACGATGCCGACTTTTCATTTTGAATGTCAATAAAATACGTATTTTACCTGCACTTTCCATAGCCTCCGTAATTCAATAGTTAGGTCCTGGTACATTGCTATTTTCTCTACACCTCTCCTATTGACATTAACATTATTTAGTCTTGTAAAGTTAAATACCGGGCACTTCCTATTCCTTTTCGTCTACTACTACTAAATCAGGCCTCCTACTTCTATTACTCTGTCAGTCTGAATGTTCAAATCCTACGATATCTTACATTTACTTTCTCTTTGTTACTTTATTAGGTTCGTGTTCATACCACTTATCAGTATGCTCAATTCCTAGCTTTCTATATAACTCCAACTGGATTATTATCCCATGTCTTTTATTGTATATTTTCTGTGTCAACATACTATATTCACTAACTATGTGTGTAACACTTACATCTTTTGATTTACATTAGCTATACTGGGAATCTACTTAATTTTTGTTTAGCTTGGCTTTTATCCAAGTAGTCCTATTACAAAAACCTGCAGTAATCTGTATTTTATAGGTAATTCTAATTAAAATAAATAAATAATAATAACTTTAATTAGAGTGCAGCCCATTATGTAAGAGCCAGTCACTGTAGAGAAATTAGTAACAGTTTTAGTCCAAGTATGTTTTAGTATGGAATAAAATCAATTGAGATCCATGTTATGGCCTGAGGATTTGCTTTTAAACAGCTCTCCTGCTATATATTTAGATATTTACCATTGTCTACATTACAAATTGCATTCCTTGATCATAAATCACACAATGTCCAATAGCAATGTGTCTAAAAATATGCTTAATATAGTTTACTGTTGCAAGAGAAATACTTTGAAGAATCTTTATAATATATTACGTTTTTCTTCGCAGTCTTTCAAAAATGCAACATCTCCATATAGTCTCCCGAAAGTGGTGCATTTTAACTGCAATATATCTGGAACAATGGCAGAATAGACAGAGTAGAGTAGCAGAATAGTGAAGCAGAAGTAGAGATTGGCTGCAAGGCATGTCCTATAGAATCCAAGACAAAATGCAAAATACAAGCTACGAGAATAAAAAATGTGTCTGGGTAACGGAGATTGAAAAAAATGTGTTAAAGTAGTTTGTTTTTTCTTCTATTGGCAAAATCGCGAAAACACTCTCGTATACATGCTCATAAGAAGATTTCATATTTCTATCTATCTTTCTCTCTCACTGTCTCTCTCCCACGCTCTCTCTCATGCCCACAGGCAATGATACATACAGAGCATCCAAACACATACATCAACCTGTTATGTATGCATACATACATACATACATACATACATACATATATATATATATATTTATATTCGTATAAATACAAGATATTAGGCAGACATATGCATGGCATTTGTAAAGAAATAGTATATTTGTATAGAACGAACACGATTATATACATACACACACACACACACACACACACACACACACACACACATATATATATATTTATAAATAAAATGTTCTATGGATCTAGAAGTTTTATTTTTTACTTGTCAGTCATTGGACTACGGCCATACACCGCCTTGAAAGTTTTTAATCGTACGAATCGACCCCAGTACTTATATTTTTAAAGCATGGCATTTACACTACTGGCCTCTTTTGCCAAACCGCTAAGTGACGTAGATATAAACAAACATAAGTATATCGTTTTTTTTTCTTTCCCCTCTAGTCACAAGGTCCTAAATTTTGGGGAAGGGGACCAGTCGATTAGATCGACCCCAGTACGCTATTGGTACTTAATTTATCGACCTCGATAGGATGAAAGCAAAGTCGACCTCGGCGGAATAATATGTATACGAGGAGCTTCTTGCAGTTTCCCTCAACTAAATCCATTCACAAAGTTTAGGTCGGCCTGGAGCTGTAACAGGAGACACTTATCCAAAGTGCCACTCGGTGAGACAAGCACTCTTCTTGTTTATCCCTGAACCCCTTATCTCATATACATACATGTGTGTGTGCATGTGTGTGTGTGTGTGTGTGTGTGTGTGTGTGTGTGTGTGTGTGTGTGTGTGTGTGTGTGTGTGTGTGTGTGTGTGTGCGTGCGCGCGCGTGTTTAGAAGAACTCCGTCGGTTACGACGACGAGACTCCCAGCTGATAATATCAACGGAAGAGCCTGCTCGTGAAATTAACGTGCAAATGGTTGAGCATTTCCCGTATACGTGTACCCTTAACGCAGTTCTCAGGGAGATTCAACGTGACACAGAGTGCGAAAAGGCTGTCCCTTTGAAATACAGGTACTGCTCATTTTTGCCAGCTGAGTGGACTGGAGCAACGTGATGAAACCAAATTAGATATGACTCGTGATTTAATTTAATCACCATGAATTCTTTAAGATATTTAACATTTTCTTTAGTAAGCAGTAGAATATGAAGAGCCCAGCGACGGCGTCATGTTTTGTGGAAAATAATCAGTTAAAGAGAAGAATTAATAGTTTTACTGCGATGAAGAAGAATATTTTGACGTTTCTGTTGGCACCGACTAAATAGTTCGTTACATCAGAAAACACATGTCTTTGTTACATATACTGTATGAAATCTAAAAACTTTCCCCTTCATAACTGTAAATGAAATCATTACTTTGGTTTATGGTGTCTTTTGTGAAAGCATTTCTATCGTAAGAAATAATTGATATGATTTTATGAAAGTTGTTTCTTGCAACAGGTGATATTTTTCAGTCAAAACAATTTCAAATTTCTGCACGAAAACAATCTTATAAGCCGTGTTTCAACATGTTAATCCTGGAAACAATTAAACTAATAACTAACAAAGCTTTCCAACGTGTGAGAATGTGCTAGAAGTGAATCAAACAGATCCATCGTCAATTAGGCAACAGTTGCAATTATATAAAGAGCATATCGTTAGTATAGTGCAGTTTCTTTCATTCACTTGTCACCAAACACAGTATCACAAGCGTTAAAGTATTGCTCTCCGTTAAAAAAAAGACACTGAAAAATAGTTATTTTTTAAAGTCTCAAGAAAATATTTATTCTAAATTCTTCAAGAATTGTGTTATGAGGTTTAATATTTAGGTTTTATCGTCTTAGAACGGAATTGTGTTATATGTTTATATGAAAATAAAATAATTGTCATACAATTATTTTTTTTCCTTCATGAATATTTTAACAATCATTACCAATATTATTTCCGTTAATTCTAATCTTATTTTCACTATTTCGATTCTCTCTACATTGTATTTCACGTATTCAAAACAGTCTTTTTTATAATTTTATATTATGTACTTCACTTCTGCTACTAGATACTTATTCTCTAACACAATTAAGATCCAAATTATATTCTCTTTCTTTTTGTGGTTCATATATTATTATTCTCTTCATTCAGTTGCCGAATTTAAACTTTTTCTATCCTGTATCCTATTACTTGCGTTTGTTTCCATTCAAAAGTGCTTATGATAAATATTTTATTTTAAAATCTCCGTAGTTCACCGTCTGAGTTTCTATTGATGGTGACTTTCTAAGCTATATATATAAAACATGCTGCATAATAGTCTAAATGCGTATATATTACAATAAATTCTCACACAAATAAAGATACTTTATATTTTATTTCATTCTATTTCACAGGTGGTGGCCACTTAGACTATTTACATCTTGTTATTTCATACTGACTTCATTAAAGCAAATTGATGGACATTCAAACGGCTTCCTATTTCAAAGTTTAACTTTGAATAACAATGCTAATTCTCTTCATATCATCGTAAAATCTACAACCAAATGGTTGTAGATTTTGTTATCAATTATATCAATTATCAATTATATGAAAAAGAAATTTTATGGATAATATACACTGTCTACATTTCACTTTAACTTCTCTTTGTGTGTCTATTTATCTTTCTATTTGTCGATCTATTTATAGGTATGTATATGTTAATGCTTGTTTCTCTTTGCAATTATACATAAAAGAAATTTAACTTTAAATTAAAAGAGTACGCAATAAAGGATAATATTCATTAACTCTTACAAGTTTGACAATAACTTCGAAGTTTCGGTTCGCTTGCCGTCAACAAACAGTTTGTATGCTTGCATGCATGTACGTATGTAATGGAAGTTAATGATTCATTCTCTCTCTCTCCAAAGCTACTTTATTGGATCTACGAAGGTGCATTGACTGCCCATTGTATATCCAAATGCATATATATATATATATATATATACACACACACACACACATATTCAGATTCTGTTCGCTCTAACACTGCCAGCATCACCTAAGGTTGGAATTCTATACTATACACCCATTGTGCAAATTAGTCTCACGACATATATACACGATTGTTACGCAACTACTGCCTTGATCTCGTTTGTCAATATAATATTATCCCGACACAAATGACGAAAGTAAAAGAACCTCATCACCACCACCACCACCACCACCATAACCTTCAGACAGTACCTGACTTAATTTCTCTTAGAAACACCCTGTTACTCCCTATTTAAATTGACTTTAATGTCACAATGCACAAAAGACAACAGCAAGTGGTGTTATTGGATTAGAAATGAATGGCATCGACCACAAGTGGACGAGACATATCTAATTTCACCATATAAACGTCATTAAAGACTAAATCGCGCGCTCGCGCCCGTGTGTGTGTTTGTGCGCGCTCGCACGCATGCATGAGGTGCGTGCGTATGTTGGTCGACACTGATGATATTTCTCAATTACAGGGAGTACTTAGTATTTTAGTATACAAAATGCTTTTAGCCAACAATAGTAACGAACAGCTCCTTCAGTGGATAAAAACATATTATTTTCCAGAAATCTGGTACAATAAAAATGGCTCTAATGCACGGCTTTTGGTTAGGTGATAATCTTAATAATAAATTAATAAATGAACTAAAGTGGAAGGAAACTGATCATCATATGAATGAAAGGGTACTTCTCACAAAAGCACATTAAAAATAGGCAGTAACATTCATATATAGTCAGACATATCTACTCATTTGATTATTCACATGAACACACGTCACTTGATAACGATACGTATACACATAGTCCGAAGAAGAATATGTGTGTATGTGTGTGCATGTGTGTGTGTGTGTTTTATCTTTTACTTGTTTCAGTCTTTTGATTGCAGCCAGGCTGGGGCACAGCCTTGAAGGGCAGCGGACTCGCGGTCGTAGGATCGCGGTTTTGATTCCTAGACCGGGCGTTGTGAGTGTTTATTGAGCGAAAACACTCTTTCTTCCTGTTCCTGTTGTACGTGTAATTCAAGGAGCCAGCCTTGTCACACTGTGTCACGCTGAAACTCCCTGAGAACTACGTTAAGGGTACACGTGTCTGTGGAGTGCCCAGCCATTTGCACGTTAATTTCACGAGTAGGCTGTCCCGTTGATTGGATCAACTGGAACCCTCGTCGTCGTAACCGATATATATATATACACATACACTCTCGAAAAGGTTAGATATATACTTATGTGTGTGCGCACGCATGCTACCTGCGCGTAGTGTGGCGGAAATGAGATGAATAGAACACAAACCAATAATAATAATAATAATAATAATAATAATAATAATAATAATAATAATAATAATAATAAGAAGAAGAAGAAGAAGAAGAAGAAGAAGAAGAAGAAGAAAATAAATTGGAAATTCTCTGAAGAGATCATCAGAGCTATTTTAAGTACGCGAGTCCCAATAATATGAATGAAATCTGAGATAAAAATAGTGATACAGTTTAATTGAAAACAGTTGGGTGCGAAAAAAAAACAGAAACAGAAATGGACAAACATCACATAAAAACAACAAAAAACACAAGTAAAACGTCAACAATGAAAAGACTAATACAATGACTTGAAGAAAACTAACGAAGAACCAAAAAAAAGCGTCAAAATTAAATACAATATGTACATAATATATATCAATATGTGTGAGTGTATACATATGTATGTATATGTATATATATATATATGTGTGTGAGTGTATACATATGTATGTATATATATATATA
>NC_068992.1:45776433-45776930 GCF_001194135.2 Octopus bimaculoides
TATATATATATGCAACATGAAATAATAGAAATATAAAATGATTCAAAGAAGACATACAACTAAGTATACAACCTTAAAAAATGTTCTGTAAACAACAATATCCTGTATTAATTCACAATAGTGATATAAAGATAGCTATGAAATATTCATGACGCAAACAACGTTCTATATATACATACACAGACAAACACATACACACACACATATTTGTATATACAGACAGACACACACACACACACACACACACACATATATGTATATATGCATGCTTGCGTGTGAGAGTATATGGGTGTGTTTACATACATTCCCACACTCCTGCGCGCACATTTATGAGTGTGTGTCCGTGTGTGCACATATATGAGTATAAATTGAAAATATATCCCCAAAATGAATATATTAGCGTTTCAAGTGGATGTGACTCTGCATTTAATATTTGATTAAGTAGATATATTGATATTTGTCACGTGCGTAAGTATGTATGTATGTGTATATATATA
>NC_068992.1:45777030-45781005 GCF_001194135.2 Octopus bimaculoides
ATAGAGAGAGAGAGAGAGAGAGAGAGAGAGAGAGAGAGAGAGAGATAAACGTGGGATCGAATTTGGATGTATGGATGACCGAACATGTCGATATTATTTAAAATTAAAGGTGATGTTAGGGCATTGTATGGCTATGCTGATGGCAAGGGTGATCTATGTGAGGGTGTTGATATCACTGGGTTTTAGAGATTATTGTATGTAGTTGTTATCGTCATGAAAATGTTTGTTTGTGTTGTTGTTGTGCTGTGTTAAAGGCGGTCATTACAGATAAGCTCTTACTACCGTCACATAACATTCCTTGCATTCTTATAACATTTGAATTTGGAAGTCGCTTTCTAATTATTCATTCTTATGCTCACACTTGAATCCTATTTCTAAATGTATTTTAAACATTTTGGTTAGCATAAAAATGCACTTCTTATCTTTGTCTAAGCTGCATCGTATTGAGCCACTGACTTATATTGCAGTCTTAACAGGTATAATGTCTGTCTTAACAGGTATATTGCAGTCTTAACAGGAATAATATCAGCACACGTTTATCTTTCGATCTGAGCGAGTGAAAATGCTGTGTGTTACTTGATTTAAATGTATTCACTACGTTTCTTATACAGTTATTTTGTGTATGATATAAGATATGCATGCACCTTTTACGGCAATATTCATTTAGTGAATTTCTTCAGTTGCAGTCTAGTTCTTGTTACTGTTTTTGTGGTGAAATATTCTGGCAATGAATTTTTTCGCTGAAATTATGGCTAACTTTGTAACTAATGAAAAAGACATGCAAATACACTGCGTAAGATTCTAAACGCTTCGCGTTCTATTTGTGCAATCGCTGAATTTTTTTCATCTCATTTTGAAAATATCTGCGCACATTTTTCCCGTTCTAAATTATAAAATGTGTACGTGCGCAGAAGTGCACGAATAGAAAGAATACTGCGATAGCTACTCTGCAAGTGTTCAAAACTGCTGCTGTAGTATTTGGCAGTAATCAATTTTTTTGAATGCCTACTGTTATTGTTTCCTTTTCTTTTTCAAATCGTTCGTTTAATGAATTTCTCTTGAATCTCGTTTGTCGTCGCAATGTGATGATAGCGGTGTTGATGTTGAAGGAGTTCGTGTTATTGTTGTCGTTGTCCTTGTTGTTGTTGATAGTGGCGATGATGATGGTCGTACTGGTGGTTAGTGATCCACTTCGCATATTTTACTGGTCTTGTTTTCATGCATTACGACTATTAGGAAGGTGTTTGCGACGTCGTCTGCCCGCTCGTTCGTGGCTGATAAAGCCGATGTGGGATCAACATATACGATTGCAGTGATGACAGGAGTATGATTGTTCAGGATTTGATGTTTTTGCGCCTCTGACCTTTGTCCTTTGTCTTCAAGAGAGGCAATGCGAGAGATCTCAAAGGAGGAAACAACATCACTGACAGTATGACGCCAAGGGATGCGGTCGGCTGTTAAAATGAACTACTCACGCTAATCAATGACACAAACGCTAAGGGACTGCTTTAAGCAGTCCTCATAAGGCTTCCTTCCTACCCTCTGTTGCGATGGCCGGTGGTGAGCTCACCGTAAATGATGATCTTGGGTAGGCAGTGGTCTTTCATCCTGTTAACGTGCCCTGCTCAACACAGTCGAGTCTTAAATAAAATGGCTTCCAGGCTGATGACCTTTGCTCGCTCGAGGATCTTAGTGTTGGTGATGTAGTCGCTCCAGTAAATGTTGTGGATGGTACGGAGGCAGCTTTGGTGTAAACGTTCGAGGTGAAGGCAGTAGGTGACCATACACAAATAACGAGGGATAAAAGACAATGTTACAATATTTCTTCGTTACAATAAAATGCGTAATTGAAGAAAATAAGTTTTAAATTTGCTGCATATTTTTCACCAATAATATACAATAAATGTTTTGAATATTTTGATTCAAGAATTTGTCATTTTTCTTGTAGTAAATATGCTCTATTTGGAATCAGTTCAAACATTAGTTGACTGTATTCGTGCCGAGTTTGGCATCGAATTCTCTCCATTTTCCCGTTTCGTTTTGCAGATAGTTGTCTCTATTTTGAGTTTCAATTCGATATAATTAAAACTCTAATCATGCATTTGTTCTGAAGGCAGCTATTATATCTGCAATCCTTCTTCAAATGATATGCTGTTGTTGTTGTTTCTAATAATTTTACTTCGAGTAATTGATTACTTTTTATTGAATGTCTTCAGTATAGTGTTGAAAGTTAAAACCAGTTGCAGACTGAGAAACTCCAAATATAGAGACTGGTCTGGCTAAAAGCAGATCACTTTACAACACACACACTCTCTCTCTCTTTCTCTCTCTCTCTCCTCTCTCTCATGCTGTAGCCTCAGCCAGCGTAAGAAACTAATTGTTGGATATTAGTAGCAGCATTTGAGAGCATTGCGTATTTTTTACAGTTTATTTCTTTGTAATTTAATCTGACATAAAGCATCGATACTTTGACAAATAGAAATATTACAAAATAGCAACATTTACAGAGATAAATACACGATAGACGACAAAGAAAAACAAATCTAAAAAGTATTTTACCTTTAATGGCGATTCATTGGACAGGAAAATGTCCTACCTAAACAAATTTGGAGCCGAATAAATTTAGATTTTTCATGAATCAAAATACTTTTATTGTTCATGTTTTTCACTCATATGATTCCATTATTTTTCATGGACATTGTTACTATTAACATTGTTGTTTGCTGTGGTCATTGCGTTTCACAAATATCCGATTGGCAAATATTTTCTTCTGAGATTTCTTCATGCACATTGATTTTCTTCTTTTTTAACCAAAAATGGTTCGGAATATTGACATTTCCACCATATTACCTGGGTTGGAAAGAACGCTTCATCAAAACATTGTTTTTATATAAATACATTCTTTGTATATTATATCCCACCGTCATTTGTATTGCATATTCGTGATCCCAAATGGACTAGAATATAGCGGCGGGAGGAGTCGTAACTGCAATGTTTGTAACAGTAAATTCACTCCACAAATTACGTTTCACTGATCATTGAAGTAACAGACTGATGTGCCGATCACAGCACTATAAACTTATTTCGAAGTAAAACTATCTTCGAATGGACAAAGTTTTTGTACAGCATCGTGGCTATCACTTGCATCATTCTTACGGTATGATAGATCTGAACAAAGCCCTAGGAATTAGCAGCCATCAGTTTAATTAATTCCAAATAGCTCTTATCTAAATAAAGTACAATATCATTGAGTTTTTTTCCCCGCCAGCCTTATCAAACTTGTTTATCCCTATGAGCAATCATTCAACGTTGGTGATTCTTTAACCATGAACCAAGTTCCACTGTACAATTAGAACTCAGCATTGCTCGCGTATAGAACATTCGTGAATGTCTATAGTGCTGCTGCCAACTATCCGTTCAAGTGACTCTTGCCTACTGAGATAGACTCATCCATAGGACGTTTTTAACGATGGACCTGTTGGTTTAGAAAATGTATGGCGTTATTGTTGCTGTTTTGTATATCCAAGTAATTCTTAACTGGACAAAATTATGATCAAAGCGTTCCAGCCAGGGCAATGCTAAGAACTACCTTATCTAATATGCTCTTCACTCTTTTGAGAACATGGTGTAATAAACAGTACATTCTATTCTCATGTCTATAATATCTCCTTAGATTTTTGGAAGTTACATCACTCAGTATCATGGTACGCAGGAATTTTTGGTTCTATTACCTATTTCTAAAATAATGGCTTTTAGGAAAGTTTTTCACATCCCAGATAATCTCAAGTTCAACAATATGACAAAAATAGCGAACACTCGCATAAATAACCTATATCATAAAAATTGCGAATTTTATAACCTTCCAATAAAATATTTATGAAATTCAACTGAATTTCCCGAGACACATTTTGAACAATATTAATTTCTAGATCAGCTGTCTACAAAATTGCATCTATCTATCAATCTATCTATTTA
>NC_068992.1:45784172-45789768 GCF_001194135.2 Octopus bimaculoides
ATATATATATATATACACACATGGCGAAGCTGATCCAAGTCACAAACAAAAGAACTAGGCTCTTGTGTCTCGGTAGCCACAACAGTGATCACATTGAATGCTTCACTGGTCCTGGAAGAATGCATTGAAGCAACATGTGTAGAATTTATACATCGTACTCAAGCACGCTATGGACCTGTATTTCTTCTTCACATGTTTCTACTTTCTAGTTGCTGGTGCTGTACGTACAATCGCCAGCTTGTCTGGCCCATCAGTCTCATTAAATGTTATTTTAAACAGTTTAACGAGGGCTGCGCAGTAGAATGTAAACTTTCTGTATCATTAACTAATTATCAGGTTTCTGCTGAGTGATTTTCCGTTCAATAGGTTGCAACAATTGTCAAGAGAATTTCACAGTTGATGAATGTAACTTTTGAGAAAGTTGTTTGCAAAGTACTCACTCCGTAGATAATCAAACCCTACTGCATAAAATTTCTTTCTTTTATCTCTCAACCAAATAATTCTAGACCATCTTGAGGAGGGCGTCATGCGCTTCAAATCATGACCTTACATACCGCGATGTAACAACGGTTGGGTGATTAAAGCAAAATTCGGGGTTGACGGCCTTCCCTTATATCTATCTATCTATCTATCTATCTATCTATCTATCTATCTATCTATCTATCTATCTATCTATCTATCTATCTATCTATCTATGTACGTAAGTATGTACGTATGTGTGCATGCGTTATCTAGAGAGTGACCTTTGACCCGAGGAAGACCTTCCCTCGCTTTAAAAATTATCAAATACATGTATAGCTTGATTTTTAACATCTCTATTATGTGTTGCATACATTGGCTGGCCGTAGTCGATATATATATATATATATGTATATAGATATATTCATTTTTCATCTTATCTAGTTTCAGCTCATGAGCTGTGGCCATGCTGGGGCACCACCATATGTATATGTATAAATAATACAAAATGAATTTGCATGTACATATACGTATATAAATGTATATGTGTGTATGTGTAAGTGCGTGTGTGTGTGTAATTGTGTAAAAGTATGTGTGCGAGTGCGCGCGCGAACGCGCATGTATGTTAAAACACGGTTTATGCTTCAAATTTTTCCATTGCTAAATATTCTGTAGCAAAGATATAAGACCATAAAACATTTATTTTTGAATTCAAAAGTGTATATAAATATATACATTATTGGTTCAAAAATACACACATTCACTCCCACACGCATTCATATACACATATATATATACAAGCATGACCATTTATAGTTTAAAGTAAGGCAATGTGTATGTCTTCACTAATGTATGTATATGTATAGAAGAATATGAAGTGTTAAATGCATTTCATTTTGCCTGTGTACAACTAAATGTATCTTTGTACATGTGTGAGTAGTTATATGTGTACGTATGTACATGTGTAAAGAAAGATTTTCGAAAATAGATTTCATTTGTGGTACTTGTTCTTTTTATTATTTTCCAACTCATGTTCAATATTTTGACTGTTAGTGATTAAAGATTAAAATGTTTAGTATTTTTAACGATGAATAGTCAATGCTTATGATGTTGTTTCATGGAGTCAGTGAAATCATTGTACATGGGGGAAAAAAATTTGAGTTGATGTTAGATAAGCAGGACTTTTTATTTCTATAGATTAGTCTTTACGCTTCATCTAGCTTTACTACGAGCTTCTTATAAGTAGTCACCGCTGGATTATATGTACACATGTGTGTGTATTTGTCTCTGCGCGTGTACACGCGCGTGCGTAGGAGTACGCGTGTGGGTGTGTATGCGTGTGTGTGTAAACAATCCGGACAAAAGTAATCAATACATGTAGTAGTGTTTATCTATTTGTTCGAAATTGGCTGATGATTCATTCAGCGACTACCCTGAACTTCTCAGCACGTGCGTCCTTCAAGTGATAAAAAGATGAATCATCAGATTCGTATATATACATATATATATATATATATATATATATATATATATATATGGTAGAGAGATAGAAAGTGAGAAATTTAAAAATATCTAGGTGGAATATCATGATACAGAAGTCGATTAAAAATATCCGCTTACAATTATGATATCGAATTGAAGATTATTTAAAGTTCAAGGCATTAAAAACACTTAAGTTCGCATTTTTTATCAACGGATAATATCAATGAAAATAATCTCAACACTGGACACGAGAATTTTGATAAATGTAGACAACGTTCTACATAGACAATAAATGTAGACAACCTTCCACATAGACAATAAATGTAGCTAAGTTGTACAATCTCTCCACCTGACTAAATACATTTGTGATTAATTCTCCACATATTCACTTTATATGGCAGCCACCTTTCATCTAGATGCACTTTACAGCAAACAAACATATATATCCATAACGCATACACACACACACACACACACACACACACACACGCACACACACACACACACACATATATATATATATGCGTGTGCATCTGTATGTACTTCAACAGCAACAGATCTGAAAATTTGACGGTGTTACCTCATACAGCAGTTATGGATTGGTCTTTTGCATATCAAGGCACTCTTCAAGTATGTTTGCTTGTCCTAAATATATTACAGACATCTTGTCTGTTCTATCAGTCTGGTAATGGAATGCTTCCTTTAGTGTTCGGCCAACTGAGAGATCTTAAATTAATCATTCGAGTTAATAGAAACAACAGCCAAATTACACCATACCTTTAAAAGGAAGGACAGATTGAATAATGCAGTCATGAATTAAATATATCTTATTAAAAGACGGGATGCGCTGCTCTCTCAGTGGAGGGCTCTAAAAGGTATCACTTCATGATCAAAGTTAACTTAGATAAATATAAAACTAACAAAAGCCATGCTAGATTTTTCTAAGCGTCATATTCAATGCAAACAACACGAGTCAATCCAAAGTAGCAGAAGAGACCGAAGAATACAGTCTAAAAAGTACGACAAAGAATAATTCTATTGACAGAATATAAGACCGCCAGAGAATTATGTACTGATAAAGGAAGAAATGATAAAGATCGTAGAAAATAATAAAAATTCACATAAATATGTTCGTAGTCATAATGTTGTCATTAACGCCCGTCTTCCTACAGAGAAGTATTTTAGAATGGGATGAGTTAAAAATTACTAAAAAATATAAGAAAATGTGTTTCTTCTAAAATTTTATAATGTGCCATTCTCCACGCATTCTTCAAGATATAGCAAGCTACAAATATGAGATTTGGTTGGAAGATAGCTTTAGTTGAATTTCTTTCTCTTCTTGCTTCTTTTCAGAAAGGAACATATAAATGATATTTGCTTTAGGTAAAAAATTGGATAAGTTAAAGCAATTTTAGTAATAAACTTTTTATAGCTACAAAGACAAGGAAATTTCTACAGTAAATATTTTAAAATTTTAATGTTTCTTTCAATGTAATGGTTTTACTTCTTTCGCTAAAACAGAGAAGATTTTAAGATTTATTTCCTTCTCACTTTGAAATAATTTTAAATATCTGTGAGCTAGTATAAATACTGGAAATAGTATTGCAGTTGTTGCAGACAAAATACAAACAGAAAACAGCGTGTATATAAACAACTTCCAGATTTACTTGAATCGTAATATTATGCATTTACGACATAAAGAGATGTTTGATGTATTTTGCTTTTCAGTCAAAATTACAAGCCCTCAGCTTTTTTGTGTGGAGACTCATTTCAAAGAGGTGGAACTCTGTTGTATGAAGAAAATTCTAATTGAGACCCACCTGCAAAGTCATGCACTGTATGAAATCTCCATTTCGTGCACATATGGTTGTGATGCATGTGTCTGGTTTACACTAATCCGATGGATATTCATGATAGGTATATTGAGCTTCGTATATTTGCACCGCAGTCTCACTTTGACGACATGCGCTGCTCTCTCAGACAATAATAATAGTAATGGTCTCAAATTTTGGTACAAGTCCAGAAAATTCGGGGTAGGGGTTAAGTCGCTCACATCAACCCCAGTGTTCAACCGATACTTAATTTATCGACCTCGAAAGGATGAAAGGTAAAGCCGGCGTGCTAACGATTCTACCAGCTTACCACCTTTCATATGTATATTGATTTCAAATTTTGGCACGAAACCAGCAATTTCGGAAAAGGGGTAAGTCGATTGTACCAATCCCAGTGCTCAACTGATACTTATTTTATCGACCCCGAAATGTAAAATCGACCTCAGTGGAATTTCAACTCAGAAAGTAAACATTGACGAAATTCCGCTGAGCGTATTATCCGGCATGCTAACAATTTTTCCAAATCGCCATTATTATTATTATTATTATTATTATTATTATTATTATTATTATTATTATTATCATTATCAAACTCAACTGGACGTCCTTTTCTATCCTCATCTTCAAAGCTGAAATCTCCACTTCTGAATTTTGCAAACCATCTTCTGCAAGTTCTTTCATTCAAGCATTCTTTGCCATAAACTGAGTGTATGTTTCGAGTCGCTTCGGCTGCAGAGTTTCCATTTTTGTACTCATAAAGCATTATGTGCCTCAAATGGTCTTTGGATACTTCCACGTTAGAAAGGGTTTTAATCAAAGAAATTTTAATTCTATTATTCTGTAAAATAATATTTAATTAGTTTAAATGTACACAAATGCATAAAAATAGTTTTTAATTCCATTAGACATTCTAAAATACTATTAAATTTTATTCAATTTTGAAAAAGGTAAAATCGGACAGAACTTACGGGATGACCTGATATATTTGAAAAAATTAGTAGAGTTGGCTTTTGGGTTGATAATTTTTATTTAAATGATATCTACAGTTACTCTAATGACTTTCGAACTTTTCGATAACCGTTTTCAAACTGAAATTCTGTGGTTTAGAAGGTTGCTTATATAGCAAAAGATTGTTTCTAAGAAATATACAAATAAAAAATAAAAATAAAAATAGAAAATAAAAGATAGAAAAATAAAACAATGCGTATAAAACCTAATATAAAAAATAGTATAAAAAATAATAAAAGAATACAATACAACAGCATGCGTGAAAAAGGAAGAAAAAAAAGTAAAAAAGAAAAAAGGAAAAGAAGAAAAAGAAAAACGTGGCAGGTAGGAAGGCAAAAAGTAGTTGAAAATGGTAGTGAGAAGAGATAAGTTGGAATATTTTTAGGAGTAGTCAAAAATGTTGTGAATCTTTTGACTTGAGGGCATTTAATTCAGTTTTCACAGCTGGTATGGTCTGCCCTTATTTAGTCACATACGCACACACACGTCTCCATGTGTATACATGCACAAATATCCATACGTATACACACACACACATACAGACACACTCACACACACTTACATACGCATGTCTCTATGCGTACACATATACATAAATATCCATACATACCTACATACACACATATATAAGTACAAATACCCACACACACACACATATATATATATATATACACACACATACACATACTCACACATACATACATATATAGGTGTACACATGCATGAAAGATGTACATCCATGCCTATATTTTTATGTAAATATACATACTTACATACATGCACACACACACACCTATATATATATATATATATAT
>NC_068992.1:45791201-45808738 GCF_001194135.2 Octopus bimaculoides
ATATATATGTCCGACACCAATGTAGGTGCCATTTTATATTCCTTTAGACATAATGATTATTATACATGCCATCTAGATGACAAATACATTCAACAAGCATGAGTTTTATTTAGGAATAGTCTTAGTGAGCCGGTGGAGCTAAAGATGTGGGATACAGACAGTGTTGCAATAGCTGTTTCAATTGTTTGCCATTTGTTGTAAGTTAATGGCTTACAACAATTTATGCCTGGTGTATGTTTCATCCTCTTGTTTGGCAATATGCTTCTCAGGGCTCTATATTAGTGTATATGTGTGTGCGAATGTGTGTTTGAGTATATATATGTGTGTGTGTGTGTCTGGATGTGCATATTTATGTATATAGTGCGCGTGTGTGTGTATGTGTATAGATATAAACTTGAAATAAATGCATGCTATACGCTCCATAGATGTAGAACTTACATGTATCCATGGGAAGGTAGCAAGCTTACACAACATAAACCAATGTGCACATATACAGAAATATATATCTACACAGCCATACACTCAGCGACACAACACACACATACATAAATACACACACACGCACGCACACAATCACGTACGCATATATACATACATGTGTGCGCGTGTATGTATGTGTATATATTAATATTTACAAACATGTAGAAAGCTCTCATCCGTAGGATATTACAAAAAATATTTACTTTGAATAAATCCATGTGTTTCAGAAGAAGGATTATTGTTGGAAACAATGAAACGTTTCACCAAGCATAGTAATACACGAAGCTTGGAATTGTTATTTGTGCTTTTGAATATAAAATAAATAAATAAATAAAATTTGCTGTTGTTGTTGTTGAAATCAACTTACGAGTGGATATGGATATTTCATTCAAGATCAGTGAGAAAGAAAACATTTATGGAGAAATGTTTGGTAACATCAAATACTTTATCAGACTATTATATTAAATATGTACATGTAACCATTGGTGACCTTGGTCATGTTATTTAAGTGTTTAAGCTGGAGTTTTCAAGCAAACAAGACTGTAATAGACGACGTATTTTCAAATTAACTCCATGAAAGCAACAGTGGATATATACAAGACAACATATATTTTTCGACGTATAAATTTTTCAGTTGTTTTCTAAATTCCTAAGGGAAGGTTTCGAATCTTCGTTCTAGAGTAGCACCAGGCGTTTTAGAGGAATTTTTAGAATTAAAGATAGAGAGAAATCTCACACATACATACACACACACACACACATTCACGCATACACATACACACACACGTGCGTGTGTGTGTGTGTGTGTGTGTGTGTGTATAGACACACACACAAATACGTACATATATTCATATTACCACTACTATAGCTGCTGGTGTAGATTAGTTGACGTACAGGATTTTTTCCCAAACGACTCACCATCATCAGGATACATAAAAATAAAAACTAATTCATTAGCTATTGAAGTAAATGGCATTGTTATACAAGAACTAATACATTCAGATCTTGACATTACCGCTCCATACCTGATTCGAAGTCCCACACATTCTAGAGCAGGTTTCTGCATTCAGTTATTTATATGCACAAAAGTAGAAAAATGGATAAATTTCGGAATCTACAGTCACCGCCATATTAATTTATACTTAAACACCACTGGAGTGAACAAATGTTTCACAGAACACACCTAGTACTTCAGCTCGAACATTAACCAAACCCATTATTTACGATGGTATGCTTCTGAGTTGTCTCCAGAAATTTAACATTAAAAAAATGAATTTATTCAACCAAATAAAAGCAAAATCTTTATCTCCTCATCAACTGTTCTTTGTATCTTGTTCATTACATAATGTCTCTATCAAACACTGTACCTGCTTACTTTATCGATACAAAAACAAACATCAACCTTATTACATGATAGATAATGTTAATTTCCTGTGTCTAGTAATTCACGCGTTTTTCACTCAAAAAAGATAATTGAAAAAGATAATTTAATTATTTTGAATATTCATTTACTCTTTAAACTCGACAAAGATACACTGATGAGGAATGAAAAATCTGAAACCATCATCTGTCGAGGGTAGGAAATGAAAATCAAAGTCCAAACAATTATAACTTTAACTTCGTTGTCCGTCTGTTTTTGGTTGTGTATAGGCATGCATGTGTGTGTGTGTGTGTGCGTTCGTGCTTTTGTATGTACACACATAGACATGTGCATACTTATATTCAGTGCTGACTGAAACAAAGAAAACAAAACTAGATGTTCATTAATCAGAAAAAATATATATATTTCAGAAAAAAATTAAAAGGAAACGAAGTTTATATCAAGTCTATTACATTTGCATGTAAGGGATGTGTAAATGTAAGGAACGTGTAAACAGATAATTATGCAAAAACTTTTATTCAGCAACTTATAACACAGCTCGACTTTCGGATAAATTTTTTTTATATAATTTTCCTACCACTTGATTTATAAGTTGTTTTAAAATTCCACATCACAACTGAGTTACAAATAACTAAGTTACAGATTAAATCTCTCATATACCACCATTGTTATCTTCAAATAACGATATTAGTTAATAGAAGTAATAGCCATGGCAAGACTCTTCTACTACTAAAAGAACTTCACACATGTACATAAAGACATACACGCACTCACTAAGTAATTACTAGAAATCTAATCATCATAATCCGTAAAGACAGGGTTCACGAATCCCACATGCTTCAATAGCACATGGACGGACATTAGGAAACGCATATACTTTTCACAAATAATCTAGATTCTTCTCAGTAATCTCATCCAAATACACCTTAATATTACAGAGCTACACAAAGCGGTGAGCTGACAAAATCGTTAGCACGCCGGTCGAAATATTTAGTGGTATTTCTCCCGTCTCTACTTTCTGAGTTGAAATTCCGTCGGGGTCGGTTTTGTCTTTCATCTTTTCGGGGTCGATAATATGAGTACCAGTTGAACACTGGGGTCTATTTAATCTACTTAACCCTATCCCAAATCTGCTAGGCTTGTGCCAAAATTTGAAACCAATATTACAAAACCATACACACAGAGTTTTGTTTACTGAAACCTCTCAAGCGGACATATTTAATACAGATACACTGTCTAACTTGCAACCATAGTATGGAGAGTATAACAATCTGATACACCAAGATTTGCGTTTGATCCCAGGCTGTGATTGCGTTTGATCCCAGGAAGTTAACGGATAGGTAGAAGCCCAAAGATTATGTGGGCTACTTGTTGATGCCTGGCGATGTCGTTGAGTAGGATGAAACACGGTCGATAACGATAAAATATGAAATCTCATCGTCTGCTATGCCATGAATATTGTAGTCTGAAGAGATCTTCTTTCTGGGGGAAACCTTATTAAGGAGAAAATTCTTATAAGAGTAACACGCATATTTCTGTTGTAATCTGCCAGAAGATATTAAGAATAATTATGATAAACATCGTTTCCAATTTTTTATCAGTTTCACAAATATCACTGATTAGTAAACAGTTTGTTTGCTGAAATTATAAACAAAGCCACTTGATTAGGCTTACTGGTCCGAGTAAATCTGGCTGATGAAACACATGTCGAAATATTAGGGCCTCGGAATAAGCCGAATCTGCTAATAACACATACATATCGTAAAATCGAATTGTTCGCTTGTGACGTACACAACAGAGACTAGCATATTCGTGTTCAGATCGTTTCGGAAGTCGTTATCCACAGCGTAAATAACTATTTATTATACATACGTATTATATATATATAAATATACACTCACCTGTGTGTGTGTGTGTGTGTGTGTGTGTGTGTGTGCATTGTGTTTCTGTATGTATATACGTATAACCGCACATGCACAGACACATGTACACCACTTTCTACTGTTATATATCATTTTCTGATTTTTCCTTAAGAATACTTATCTCCTCTATTACTGCACCCGTTTTTATTTCTGCTTTATTTTTAATCCTGGCCCGTATTTCCTCATCAGCTGCTCCTGTTGTTTTACTGATACCAAAACACACGAACATATATAACATATATATCGTACATAAACCCTACTTCCATATAAAAACATATATGTGTATGTGTTTTCGTGTGTGTGTACGTATTCGTATATCTATATATCTATATATCTATCTATCTATATATATATATATATATATATAGATATACACTCACATGCAGACATCCCTATATAAATGTATGTGTGAATATATGCATATATATACACATATGTACATATATATTCTGTATATTTTATATTTTCCTCTTTAAGCGTGAATGAAATTTGGTGTATAAATGTATGTGTGTCTGTATGCATATGTATCTATACGTATATATCAATTTATATATTATATATACGTCTCTCTTTCTCTCTCATCTTGTGTGTGTGTATGTATGCGTGTGTGTATGTATGCGTGTGTGTATGTGTGCGTGTTTCTATGCTGTTGTTTGTGTTTCTCATCTGAGTGAAGAAAGATAAAATGTCCATTTTCAATATATCACTGATACTATGAATATCTGAATCGATTTTTTTTCTTTTCGTCTGTCGCTTCACGATAACATCTCCAGAAAGAACTAACCAATGACTGCAGAGTTTAGGAAAAATGTAGTAATAATAATGTTCTTTCTACATTGCGCCTCGAATTTCTGAATATTTATGCATACCATAACGGCTTAAAGCAAATATTGTAGTTTGAGAGAACTTCGTGTAGAATGTAAAAGAAATCACCAATAGCAATAACCAAAGAGAATAAAAGATAATAAAAATACAATAATATATAATCCTGTCTACTGTAAGTAAAAGGCCTGAAATTTGGGGTAGGGGACAAGTCGATTACATCGACCCCAGTGTTTCAATGGTACTTAATTCATCGACGCCGAAAGGATTAAAATCAAAGTCGACGTCAGTGGAATTCGAACTCAAAACGTAGCGGCAAGGGAAATACCGTTAAGCATTTTGTCCAGTGGGTAACGATTCTGCCAGCTCACTGTCTTCGTAATAAAAAAAACACAAAACAATCCACAAGTTTAAAATCACCACAAAAAATATACCCGAGAATTAAATCTATCAACAACAACAAAAGACACAGACCAATACAGATCTGTTAACCGGAAGAAGTTTTGTTACGAGCAATGTTTTCATTCAGAGAACTCGGAGGTGGTGTTATCTCAAAAAATTAACCCTATACAGACAGAACCGTCCCCTAATGTCAACGTTTAAGCTCGTCATGCCTCAATGATAACAAAGCAAATTCAAACCGAATTCAAACCCGGACCACCAAGGGCCGTGTACCCGAGTGAACCAGATTGAATACGAATAATCAGCTACTTGGTGAAATCTTCCCGAAACACAGGAGCTGGAAGTACCCCACAATCAGAATATTCCAACAAATGGCCATCCATGCTCGTCATCAAATAACCAAAAGAAAAAGAATGAAAAATGAACAAAATAAACACGACTGGAAACAATACCTCTGCCTTGGCGAAGGCGGAGGAAATAATAATGATAATAATAATAATAATAAGAAGAAGAAGAAGAATGATGATGATGATGATTATCATTGCCTTTGCACAGCATCTAACGCTGGAGATGTACTACAATGTCAGCTGTTCACAGCCGGTGAACTAAGGTAACACCTCTTATTTTTCGAGCACCTTCCGGAGTATTCGAGCGGTTCTAAGCAGTGCTGCCTCTGTTTGTTCCACGTCTCGAGACTTTTGCTCACTGTTCCCAGGGTACAGTTATTGGTACAACTGCTACCTTTTTCATAGACCATAACTGCTTAATTTTCAAAGCTAACCTGTCATATTTCTCAACTTTTCTTTCTTCCTTATCGCATACCTTGTTGTCAGTTGGGTATACTATATCTATGATCCAGCACAGTTTGTTTTCTTTCTGAATTAAGACTATGTCTGTCTGGCTTCCTATTCTCTATCTCATGGTCGCATTGAATCATAAAATCCATAGCTTTAATGCTATGTTCGCATCCAATAAATTATTGGATGCGAACACAGCATTTTCAGTGGGATGCCTTCCGTGTTCATCAAACCTGAGAACACAAGACTCTTTTGCGGGTATACTTTCAAGATGAGGTTTATAGTGCAAAACTGGCAATAGTCAACAAGCTGAGGGGAGACACTGCACGAGAAGGTGCGCAAATACTGAACGAAATGGTTCTTGATATTTGCGAATCTATTGCTTCGTATTATCAGCAGTAGCTAGACCAAAACCTTCATGTTTGCAAAAGGGCGTTTATTATGATATTAAATTCGTATTTAGATTCTATTAAATTTTGAAAATGAAATACGTTTTAATAAACATTGACTTAATAATTATTCAATGTGTGTATACATTTTTCAAGGCATCATGCTTTTATCCATCGATAGCAACATTATATTTACTTCTCCTCTATATAATATATATAAATCGGTAACCTTTATAGAAAGCCCGCTCCTGAACCAGACGACAGTCTAAACATTTATTACTGTATTTCTTCCCTTCAAGAGAAATCAAATTCCACACTACAAGCTGATTAAACAATGCTGCTACTATTTACACAATGTATTTTACAACCTTACGTACAACTGTATAAATACAAACATTGAGAGCTTTCATCACTGACTACAAACACCGAACTGATTACAGTGATACAAAATGGTTTTCTTCTCTGGTTGTCTGGTATCTTTCTCATATGCTAACTGTGCCCTTTAGATTGTCACGCATTTCATTGAATTCCAGCAACTAGCAGGAAGTGTGGAAATTTTACGTTTCATAAATGTTCTTATTTCTCTTTTGTAGCATAACCTTTTTATCTTCAGATATTTCATTCATTTTCTTAAAGATTTCGATTGTCTTCGCTCTTGTTCAATAGCTTAACTTTTTGAATGTGAAACACTCAATTTGTTTTGTTTTAGTTTCTTTTTTTTTTTTGTTATGTTACAGATTTATGTTGTGTCTTTGATTAAAGTCGTTCAAAATCTAACACTCACCCAAACACATATTTTGACAATCAGAACTCAAAAATATTTGTAATGAAATTCCTCACAAATGGTAGGTGAGTCATTTTTAACATCCCTTTGACAGTGTTTCGTTACAAATTTAGCATATTTTGACGTATCTTCTATCGTTTTGATATATTTAAAAATATCTTGCTGTAATTTAACCTATTTTGTTAAGTTTTAATACACTTTGTAACATATCCTAACATATCCTAACATATTCTAACATTTACTTTCATTTTGTTACATTGTGTTGCGTGTTGTTACATTGTTATATCATGCTACAATGGGTAAGAATTTATTTCCGTATTTTAATAATTTTTTGTATCATATTTTACTACACCCTGTTATAAAGTATTACGTTGTATCACATCTGCATTTGCTTTCCATATTTTTTGCAGCAAGTTTCAATGCTGATTTCGATATACCACTTTAGCCCATCCGTTCAAATCGGGCTGCTTTATACCGATAATAAATATTAGTTTGTTAGTTTTAAGCAACATTTAATGTGACGAACAACTATCCATTTCTGTTGCTTAAATAAATGCCAACCTTAGCCGACAAACCCATTATCAGAGAATTTTTGCCGTGATTAACCTTTTATTTACTCCAACTTAGTAAATTTTCTTTGGCTTTTATATGTCTCTTGTGGTCATAGAAATTCTCGTTGGCACTCGGAAATGCTCACTGCAGTCTATTTTGGTAGCATGCTGGCACGATACAGAAGAATCTTGTCAAGAACACGGGCCTCATAAACGTGGTAAGGAAATTCAGCAGTTTCTTCTACGGTAGGTCTCCCCTCTTTTCATCCCGTATTGTCTAGAAGATAGACAATATAAGTATGATCGTAATAGTTGTCAAAACGAAGTTGAAATGAGGCCTCTAACTGCCCTGGGAACAAAGCTTTCTTCACATCACGCCTTAACACGAGACATTTACGAATGATTTTTTTCAGAGATTTTTTGCTATATCTGGGAAATTTAGTCACCATCTGATGGTGCACCTATTGATAAAATTCTAGTAAAGTTTCTGTTTCCTTGAACCCTTCTGGTATCCACTGAAATACTACTCATATACTAAGGCAATTTAAATTGTTACTAAAACTTCTAGTCTTTGCCTATTTATGAAGTATATCTTATCCGTATTATGTCGTACTTTATTCGTTTATTTCATTTAATTCTTTACTTTTTAAAATCAGTTTTATTTTCTTTAATTTTTTTGTGATATATATAATTCTTTTATTTTCGAATTAGTTAATTCTATTTATCTGTTTTTATAAATTATTTTTTAATTCGACTCTGGCGTCATTTTATTGAGTGTTGTCATCATTTATATAGGTGTGCGTGCGTGTGTGTGTGTGTGTGTGTGTGTGTGTGTGTTAAATATTTTCTTCTATCCATTTTGTTGCTATTTTAAATTACTGTTCTCCTTTCTAAATACCATTAGTGAGAAGATTAGAAACCAATTCGCCAGTTTATCAATTAATTCCATTATAAACTCACTTGGAATTTGTAAATTTACACGAAGATTTCAAACCCACAACACTGTTAATCTTCTTCCTATTGAACTCTGCTTGTATGTGCAGATGTGTATCAGTCAGTCAGTAATTGATGAACGATATATAAATATGTATAGCTAAATGTATATATGTGTGTATGTATTATGTATGTATTATGTATGTATTATGTATATATTATGTATGTATGAGCATGCGTGTGCGTGCGTACATGTGTGAGTGCGTGCGTATGTATATAGATACTGCCATTTGTTCTAATAGTGGTAGCTATAGTTACTAGCAGAGAGGTAGATTAAACCAGCATTTCAACATTACCGCAGGGATAGACATTGTAAGTACTTCAGTAGGAGAAATATTAAGGTTACATACTGAATATGAATGTGTACATACATATCAACCATAGCCGTTACTCAGAAGCAAGTATGAATTAATAGCATATACCATTCTTTCGACAATGATTTTAGATGCCTATAGAACAGCGTGCATACTTAGAAACTCTACATAAGCAGGTAAAAGAACTTATCCACATACAAGTATAAATACAAAATCCCTGCATCTCAGACAAACTGAGGAGTTGAGAACTCCGAATACGATACGATCAATTTGATAACAAATTTAAGATTCCCATATCACGCCATTTCCTTCCAAATACACTGAGCAGTTTCATGAAACCTTTTGAAAATTTCTTCAAATCTCACATACTTTCAGGCAACACAGTGTATACAAATTAAATTCCTACTAATGCATAAACAAAAAAACTCCACCAACTGTAACATTATAAGCATGGAAGCGAAAGAACCATCCTTCCAGCTAAAAATCAAAGACAATGTGGATTGCCTTCCTATGCGCCAGACCTGCATCACCATTAAGGATCATAAAGCTAATTTCGCCTACAATCTTTAGTGTAATGTAAATTATCGTCTTTAAAAAGTGAATTTGGAAATGTCAGCCAGTATATTCTCGACGGAATTAATTTTGGAAATTTATTCAGAAAGGCTATGAAACTACAACAATGGAACAGCAGCACCGCCGTCATTAAACGGTTGAACACTGTGGAAGTCAAATGTTTCTGTAGATTCATTCAATTTGACATGTTAGACTTTCATCAGTCGATCTCTAAATCTTTTGTCCCAGCAACCTCTCAATTCAGAAGAAATTTTACCACCATAGGTTTTCTCGACTTCAGGATAATAATCAATACTAGGAAATCGGATTTATTCAATATCGATTCTTACAGTGTTAAAATTAAAGTAACCCACTATTTGTCGTTTCCTTGTGAAGTTACAAAAGAACTGAGGCTTACAATCTCATGAGATATTCATCTTAGAAGCCCTCCGAAAGTTAACAGTCTTATAGAAAATGAATGGCCACTTCATGGATAGATGTAGAAAAGACCTGATATATGATATGCAAGCATTTCAATTTAAATATCACAATTAGCACCTAACAAACACTAGTTCACTTACTTCTCAAAAGCAGTTATATACAGAGCAACCCGAATACTCTCAGATGTTATTGGGAAAAATCGTGCGGAACTTAATTACAAAAGTCTTCAAGGTCTGATACTCTAAGCATTTACACTTATATAGGTTCAGGGACATACGGACATACTATATACATACAACTGCTTACAAAAATAGAGATTAATGTATTGGGTTGTCCGGAAAGTTCGTGCCTATTCATAGTAGCTTACCTTTCGACTTACTTGCCATGAAACCACCTCAATTCTGGGAAGAGGTTATATATATATACACACACACACATATATATATATATATATATATATATATATATATATATTTATATACCTTCGTTCATTGCAAACCATATGATTCAGCATCTAGAATCTCCTTCTATAAGATAAGGATTGCTTTTCTTTCCTGGATGACCAGCAGTTGCTGGAGTATGCTAGTCTTGTTGGTTATTTTTCCATTCCACACTAACATTGTTGTCCAATGACATTATAGTTGTCACCAGAATACTAAGAGCCAGTTAGATACCCCAAGCCATGCCATCCGATACACGTACGAACGCTTATTCCAATCCACCAGCTAGCTTAGTACAATTTTTGCTGCCTGTAGAAAGATGAAACTAAATTTGACTTATGTGCGATTTGAACTCAGAGCGCAAATTATTGGGACCATACTGAGTATTATTCTGATGGAAGCTATGACGTCTTAAACAATTCACTACTTTAATATATACTTTAAATATGTACTTACATACATGTATATATGTAATCATGCTTCTATATGTGTGTGTGTTTGTATGTGTGTGCGTGGAGTGATTCGTTTACATACATACACATGCACACACTTATATAAATGACTTCGTGTCTGTGAGCCAATGCAAATTCATACATACTTACAGCCGTACATATGTGTGTGCAGGTGCCGTGTGTGTGTGTGTGTGTGTGTGTGTGTGTGTGTGTGTGTGTGTGTGTGTGTGTGTGTGTGTGTGTGCGTGTGTGCTAACTTTGCAGAATCTGTCTCATCTCATTCACTACCTTCCCTCCACCATATTCCTGTAAACCTTTTCTAAAGTCTTGATAAATGCTGTGGAACTTCTCCAAGAGTTTCACTCACTTGGAAAGTATAAAGCATTATGAAATCTTTAATTCTGTCTTAATTTTGGCATCGTCTTTCACCCCAGCATTCACTCTGGTGTGAATTATTCCGTCTTGGCACTTCGTAGTCATGTTTATATATATATTTATTTCCATGTATTGAAAGACATGATAAAGAGTCCATGTGGTTGTATATTTGCCATTCACATCACAGAATACAGTGTTAGATGTTCAATCCCACTCTATTCATTGTGTTTCTGGATATTTCTTTTCGCCTGATATGTTGTGTAAATAAGTATGTATAATGTGAGGAGTAAGTGTACTTGTGTGGACTTATTGTACTATCTACAGATATATTTGTTTGTTTTTTTCTTATGCTTATTATTATATATTACAATTATAAACATTCTTCAATAAAGATTAGAGCAGCAATCTGACATTTTTCATGTAATATTACTATGTAGACATAGTTAATCCAACCAACCCTGATCTATTACTGGTATTTATTTAATTTGTATATTTTTTTCTTTCCTGCACCATTATTTCTCTGAATATGCCTACAATGTATTTGGACTAAGGGTCTATTATTTCACAGTTTAATACCTTTCTGCTACGATAGCTAACTCCTTATGTTGACTTCATGAAAAACTAAGTGTTAGATATCAGGGAAGACAGAATTAGTCACAATGTTTAAGATGCTGGGATGGGAGGTAGAGTAAGTGAGCTTGGAGGAAATGGGAGATAGGTGGTTAAGAAATGGATGGATTGGTGGATAGAGAGAGACACTATAGTGATTATGCGTGTGTGTGTGTGTGTGTGTGTGTGTGTGTGTGTCTGTGTGTGTGTGTGTGTGTGGATGAATGAATATTTATGTATGTTCGTGTGTAAACGTCCACATATGTATATGTATAAATATGATTATAGAGGTATCCCCAAATTACATATGTACACATTGAATGCTTATAAAAATCATTGTTTATTAAAATATATTTCAGACAGTATTTTATCAAAATTTAATAGAATTTACAGACAGTATTCATTAAAACTTTATGAATTCCTAATTTCAAACTGATAACTATACTGACCCTAATACTGCTGACAATGTGAAACAATGGATTTGCAAACATCAAGAAATATTTTGTTCCGTATCAGTTCACATTCTCACTCAATGGCTGCCATCAATTTGTCAACTGTTACCAGCTTTGTACCATAAACTGTATCATTTAAGCATCTCTATGAAAATATCTCAAGTGTTGTAAGGGTAGGTAAATGCAGAAGGTATTTTATTGAACTACTTTTGTCGAATCTACCTCATTAAAGTAGGTCATTACATTACTATGGTAGTATATCGGTAACCCATCTTAGTGGAAATAAAAGTCCACATTTTTTAAGTCCTTTTGAATGCTTGGCTTGACAAGCATTCACAGAAAGTTCAACAAAAGGGAGCAAAGATGCAATATAAAAGAATGGCCCGATTGATCCGTTTAATAAGCTGCACCATATTCTAACCCCTGGTAAATTGATATGATGCCACCCCCACCCCCATAATACGTTGATTTTCAGGTCCCTACTCGGTGCAAATATGTTTTATAATTGAACCATCTAATTTAAATGTAACTTCATCACTCCAAACACAATTTGTTTAAAAGCATGCATATTCTACACATCTTACTTAGTATATCTCACAAAAATCCATTCTCATTTGGGATCATTTTCATTGAGAGCATTGTCCTTCCAAATGACAGCTCTTTAAATGTGATGGCTGCTTAATTTTGAAATTCCTGTCACACAACTTGCATGATACACAGACATACATTTCTAGTACTGTCTCTTACTTTGTTGGATTCACCAATGTTCATGGTTTCCAAACGTTTTCTTGTAGATATTCTGAGCAATTGTGCATTATATTTACCTCTAATTTAAAAATTGGCATGTCACTTAGGTGAACCTGGTTGAAACTTCTTCCTAGACTGTCTCTGCACTTTGACTATATTTTCAAACTTGCAGAAGTTAAACTTCTTTTGTTCACAGATTAGGCAGGACCCCTTCATTATTTCTAATGCATTAAACAAAGAAGAAATGAAGATTGAGTTATTAACTGTTAAAATATTATACATCTTTTTGTGACACTACATATATATACATATATATACATATATATATATATATATACACATATATACAAAACATAAACACACAGACACACACTTACATACCTACCTACCTACCATGCATACATACAATACATTCATACATACATACATATATACATACATACGTACATACATAATCTTCCTTTCCAGGCAAATGTCGAGATTTATTTCTCACCTCCTTATATCTCTAATATCAAAGTTTACGTTGTGCTTCTGTATTTATTTCTGCTTATTTTATAAATGATTTCTCATCTATTCACTCTATGAATCCTATATTTTAAACTTGACTTCTAACATCAGTTTATCAAACTTTTCTTGTTGCTATTAATTTCATTTGCTATTATAAGAGCAACAATAGTCAAAAATGAAAATGTATAAAACAAATATTGCAGCAGTTTCTTTTTAAAATTTTAATTTCGTAATTCGTTCAATAAACGCAAATTCTCTCTTTAGCTCAATCGTTAAAATACTGATATTCAACATTGACAGCTTTGCTCGGCCCTTAACAAGGCACTTGAATTATTATCTGCAATAACAGTTTAACTTAACTGAAATATATTGAATTAAACGTAAAGTGAAATAGCTGAAAAAACAAGCACAAATTTTAAGTTTAAATCTTTAAGACTGAATAACTAATTTCATGATCTATTATTTATTTCGCATTTCGAAATTTCATTTTCTGTCTTATAACCAACAATAATGGATTCCAGAAGAAAAAATATCACTTTCTGCATTTTATTATGTTTTATATGTAATATGAAGACAGGATGAATGTTGAATTATGTCTTTCTAGACAATTAGATTAGATTTAATAAAATATTGATGCTGAAGAGTAATTGTAAATCCATCTGATTTTCTTTTCTTTTGCACCATTTTACTACCAAAACTTAGCCAGTACCCACTGTATCATAATTGAAATATGTATGGAATTTGAATCGTTAATGGACGAAGTCTTTGAATCAATTCCTTGTATTTTGTTGCATTCTTAGACAATGAGGTATTTCTTCAGTATTAAATTTACTGCATTTTTTGTTGTTGTTTTGTTTTTGAGAAGCATTCAGTAGCATTCACAACTGGGGAGTTAATAGCCTCCCCTCTCTATTCGCTTACTCTCTTCATAAACAACACAAGCATGCACTACATCACAGCACTCTTCGAAGCTTATGTGATGAATATTTTTAAAATATATATACAGACACAGGAGTGGCTGTGAGGTAAGTTGCTTGCTTACCAACCACATGGTTCCGGGTTCAGTCTCCCAACTTGGTATCTTGGGCAAGTGTCTTCTACTATAACCATGGGTTGACCAAAGTCGTGTGGGTGGATTTGGTAGACGGAAACTGAGAGAAACCCGTCATGTATGTATGTGTGGGGGAGTGTATGTTTGAGTGTATATGTTTGTGCCCCCAACATCGCTTGACAACTGATGATGGTGCATTTACGTCCCCATAACTTAGTGATTTGGTTAAAGAGACTGATAGAATAAGTACTAGGCTCACAAAGAATAAGTCCTGGGGTCAATTTGCTTGACTTAAAGGCAGTGCTCCAGCATGGCCACAGTCAAATGATTGAACCAAGTATTTGTGTATGTCTGCTAGTAAGTCAGTGATATAAACGTAATGGACTTATAAAAATCGACATTATCTCCAGGAAATGGGGATAATCTCTTAGTTCATGAAAGGAACATCATGAGATTACTGTCAACCAAAGATTATGCTAGAAGACATTTATATGAGATACCCCAGAATTGAATAGAACCCAAGACCCCCAGCATGCTAAGAAAATGTTTTAAGTACATAAGGCCTGCTGCTTTGTCTTTTGGATGATCCCTCCTTGAAATATGTCCCCATGATTGTTCTTGGAGAGAATATCGTTCCAGAATATTGCATTTTGGAAAACTTGCTGATCTTCATTACGATTTTTATTCTTCCATATTTTCTAAAATGAGTCTTGGGATCTATGTGACCAACTACTTCTTTCATAACATGTGTGCTTGTCCTTAACTTACAAGTGAATATTTGGGAAGGAATCATTTAAAAATAGAATTTTCCAGGAATGGTGTTACATATGACTTTGTTTTCATTTTAGATTCTCATGCCTTAAAATATATTGACAAATGTTTAACAAAGAAAACTGGAGGAATTTCTTTCTTTCTAGATTTTGTCTTTCTTTGTATATTTTATTCTGTCTGTTTTTGGCAAGAATGAATTTGAAAATGTCTCAGTGCATAAGAAATGTGTCTATTGTTGGGTTTGTGAAGAGAATTCACAGGAAAAATGGATATTCATATGGCTGCCATGTTTGTGAAGTTGAAACTATCATGTGACAAAATCTACAGTTCCAAAACAAGAAAAATATAACAAAACGAAAATAAAATAATAAAATCAACCAATGTCTTTCATTGTCTGAGTTTCAAGCAAGCAGGGTTAATTCTATAGTTGACAAATATTTGGTAGATGTAATGATGTCTGGAGAAATGTGTTGAACAGACAATGTGGAAACGTGTTTTTGGTAGGGTAAACTTTTTGCATTGTTTAGTTTACCACAAACATCCAGATCTGGCTTCATCTTAGTGTAAACTACACCATTTCACCACAACCGAAAGTTAGAACTTTGTTTAGGGACACAATTTGTTTTGTCTTCACATCAGTCTTAGACATTCTAGGAAATTCCAAGACAATTTTCTTCTTCATCAGACTTCAGCATAAAATCGAAAGAAAGTGTATCAAATAAAATATGTTAATAACCATTCGATAACCAATAAACAAAAGAAATAGCAGCCTATATTTCTATACATCACATTATATTGTTTTAAATGTTAAAGCTGATTTAAGCAAGTACGTCTTTCTGAAAATAGTTGTCCAATCAGTGTTGGGTTGGGTTTAAAAATCAACAATACTGAAACTACCTATACTATTAGTGCCACAAATACTAAGAATTATAACTAATAATATTAATTGTTATATTTTCAATGCTAACAACTATAATCACTTATGCTAACTATAGTAGCTATGAATATTAACTACAGGTACTAATACCCAGTACTATAACAATTAGCACTAACCACTGTAATCACCATCACTACTAACTGCTGCAGTAACCTATATCAAATACAATAACCACCAATACTAACTACTATAACCCCTCAGTACTGAATACTATAAACACCAATACTAAATATGGCAGCCACCAACACTAACTACTATAACTACCAATACCAGATAGTATAACCACAAATACTAACTGGTGTAGTTATTATCAATCCCTGTTGTTACTACCAATATTAGTTGTTAACTACCATTGCTATAACTAACCAATAAACTTAGCTTAAGAATGTCACTCTACTGGCCCAAAATAGCAACACAGCTCTTAAATAACCCACATACACATGCCCACAACTACTCTGACAAGGTGCTGCTAGATACATTACATAGGGAAAGTCTTGTACGGATAGCTCGAAATGATCATCTGGTTTGACCTAGGGTTAAGCAACAAAAATCTTTATATACAAACCTCGTTCCACATAAACACCTCAACACTAATAATTTGACCCCACTTTCTGTTGTCATTTATGATTTTGGTTTCTCTTACTTGGAAGCCAATAAAATCTTCACATATATATATATATATATATATATATTATTTGTGCAGGAGTCTATGATTATGTGACTATGTTTATTTATTCATATATATGTGTGTGAGATTGCATACGTCTGTGCACGTGTGTCAATTGTTGTTGCTGTTTTTATCATTATTATTATTATTATTATGTTCAAACCAAAACAATGAATACAATAATAAAATTGCCTTGGTTCATAACCATTCTCATCCCCAGTAAACCTAGCAATGTAAACTAGAAATTTTTTACAAGAAACTCCACCAAAATCTCATATTTATTGTTGCCAGTTCAATGGATATAAAATGTCTTTTTTACATTTTTGTTTTGTTCTTTCTGTAGGGGAGTATATGAAATATATATTTTTTTTCTTTTATAATTTTCCTTTAGTATTTTATCATTTTCATTTTATGTGTTTGCTCCTACTTATTTTTCTCAATGTTTTTCTCGGTGTTGCTAAGAGATGACTTCGCTTCTAGCAGACTGGTTCTAACACTTACCATTATTAGTGGCATTATAACAGACTTGTTTCATTAACTTTGTCATTTTTATTTAGAATTTTGCTCATAAACACGAGGAAATTATTCAGTAGTTTGCAACACACATACATATGGTTCTGCATAAACACATGTATGTTTCCATCTCTCTCTCTCTCTCTTTCTCTCTCTCTCTCTCTCTCTCTCTCTCTGTATATATATAT
>NC_068992.1:45808842-45810616 GCF_001194135.2 Octopus bimaculoides
ATATGCACATATACATATACATAGATATATGTACATATATATACACATATATGTATATATATTTATACATTTATATAAACACATATATACACACACACATATATATATATATATATATATATATACATTTACACACATGTATATAATTATATATATATATGTGTGTATATATATATATATATATAACTACATGTTTATATATATAAATATATATACACAAATACACCTATTTCTATATACATCTATTTATATATATGTATGCCTATATATATATATATATATATATAAATTCATAAGAATGGTACAAGGTACCGATATTTATATATATATATATATATATATATAGGTCTTATTTTCACATAACTATAATGTCTTTTTGCAGAATGTTTTACTTTTCATCATCTTACAGGTCACTTAGTACATTAACAATTGTTTTAACTGTAAATATTTGAAGTCAAGTACACAATTCTATAATTATATATATTTGCATCTGTTAACATATATATGTGTGTGTGTGTGTGTGTGTGTGTATACAAACATACAGGCACACATGTATATGTATGTTGTATGTATGCAATATATAAGACTTTCAGTCCTCCAGTCTCTATTTCAACTTTCTGTTGATTAAAATACAAATGTATATTTACTTATGTATTGAGTTCAATTTCTCTTGCATATTCTACCAAGCCTACAATCACCCCCTCCACACACACACACACACACTTCGATATAAGGAACACCAAGCAGCATTTATACAAGTTTGAATAAATATGTGTATCTCTACTCAAATAAGTTGCATCTAGATGAAAATGTGTATATATATAGGTATGTATGTATAAATATATTAATGGGTGGAGGGAGGCGGAGAAGGATTTGTGCGTACTTGTTTGTGTATTTCTTTAAGTGTTTCTGATTGATGTATATGTTATATTAACTAGAAGTAACTCATTATATACAAATAAATACTTACATAAATATATGTGTGTGTGGTGTATGTCGTGTGAAGTGTGATGAGGTGTTATGTGTGTGTGCGTCAGTGTGTGTATGTGCGTGTGTATGTGTGTGTGTGTGAGTGTGTGTGTATGTGCGTGTGTGTGTGTGTGCGTGCGTGCATTGCTTTTATCACATTTTTGTCATTATACAAATTACCCTGGAAAAAAAAAACCTTTCCACTCTTCTCACTCTCACTGCACGTGACAAAGATCCCATTTTCACATTTAACTTGAAAATTCAATTTAGCGTGTAATTAATACTTAATTTCTGAACCTTATCTCTCTGTTTATTTTTTAAAGTTGTGAACGGTTATGGCTATGTTTTAGCACTGCTTCTCTACCTAAAGCATAAATTTCCATTTCTTTATGAATGCTTATGCACATTAGTAAATCACTTCAAACTTGGATTATATGAATTTATACCATTGATTTACTCATTTCATTTGGTTCACAATATGTAAGTATATGTGTATAGATTTAGCAGAGCTATCTGGTAATAAATTTGTGTTTTGAGTTAAGATGGATAGCATCTCTGAGGGAAGTGATGATAAATTTAGCAAGATTGTGATGTCCGGATAAATGATTAACACACACACACACACACACACACACACATATATATATATATATATATATATATATATATATATATATATTACTGAGGACATACGTAAGCTCTCAAGGAATGAAGCCAGTATGCTCCGTTGGATGTGTAATGTCAATGTGAATACCTGTCAGAGTGTAAGTATCTTGAGAGAAAAGCTGAACATTAGAAGCATCAG
>NC_068992.1:45810965-45814696 GCF_001194135.2 Octopus bimaculoides
GGCACATAAAAGACACCATTTCGAGCGTGGCCGTTTTCGTGCGGGTGACACGTAAAAGCACCCACTACACTCTCTGAGTGGTTGGCATTAGGAAGGGCATCCAGCTGTAGAAACTCTGCCAAATTAGATTGGAGCCTGGTGTTGCCATCCGGTTTCACCAGTCCTCAGTCAAATCGTCCAACCCATGCTAGCATGGAAAGCGGACGTTAAACGATGATGATGATGATGATGATATCAACAAATACTAAGCCTTATAATGATATTTAAAAAAGTTAAGGCAGAAAACAGAAGAGAAATTCTTGATAACATCCAAACATCACAAATCTGATTTCACAAATAGACCTAGCTAGAATGTAATAAAGCCAACCAAAATAGAATTGGTTTTAATAAGTAAAACATAGTACAAAATATAAACAAAATAATACGATGTGATCATCAGTGAACTGACAGTATCAGCCCTCAGTTGATTCAGCTGTATGATCAGTGGAACTTCTGATAAGGAAATGTCTACTTGCTGAAGTTACACATTTTGACAGAAGGTGCATGAGCTCAGGTGAATTGAATATTAAGAAAACAAAAACGTACACTTCTATAAAGAGTCAGTCTTTTATAAAACATTCCTGCCACATCTTTATATCAAGAAAACTCTAATATCGTAAAATCTAGGACATATCACAAAGGAAAGAAATTTTGATGGGACTACTTCTTTTTACAACAATGCAGGAGTGTTTTATATATAACTGACCTTTTGAATCCAAGAATAAACTTAGAAAAAATCACCTGGTTTTCATTCCTCCTTTGAATATAATGAGTAGTGGCTTTTCTAGAAGTCTCTAAGTATATCTTAGTCATGCGGATGGTGGACAATTTTGAAGAGGTATTCCACGTAAATCAACTACAATTGCTGTTCTAGCATGAATGTATTCACAACGAACATGATAATCCATGTTGTTCATCAAAGAAGTCAGACACTTGCCTCTAGTAATGCACCATGAAATCAATATTTTACGAAGCAGAAAATAACCTTACTAGTGAGTTCAAAAGAAATATTTTACAGATATGTTATCAGCAACTTCGATGGAACATTTTATAATCAGGGTTCATTCTTCAAACTCATAAAAATGAGGAATTTCACTATACTAGCCAAGCACATCTGGAAATGTTAGATACACAGAGAAATAAATATTAAATTTTGGAGAACCACATGTTTAGATAAATATTTTAGCAGATACATAGTACATCTGTGTAATTTTCAAACATTTTCAAAAGTATATTAATTACTTTCAGAAAGAAGAAAGTGAAATAAAATTGGAATTACTTATAAAGATGATAAACCATCTGGGGGGTAAAGTTTTCTTGGTGCTCTATTCACTACCAGGGTGGTGGGAGAAGTAATTCATTGAAAGATAAAAATAATCTTTAGTGTTCAGTTATTCACATGTACTATGAAAATGATGCTTTTGCTGAAATATCAAATTTGCCAAACATGAGTAAGCTCACTTTAATTATCACAGAATGACGTTTTCATAACTATATAGATGTATATATAAATATGCAAGTGTGTGTGTGTATGTATCATTTAATGTATACAATATAAATATGCGAGCTAGTAATAGTTTCTTGCACTGGAGACATCCTGAGTTCAAATACTGCTTAGGTCAACTTTCATTTTCATCCTTTATGAGTTGATAAAACAAGTATCAGTCAAGCATTGGGGTTGATGAAATCAATTAGCCCTTTTCCCACAATTTCAGGTCTTGTGCCTATAGTAGAAAGGGTTATTATTTATTAAGTTTTAGGAAAAATGTATACTGAAAGAAACATTGAAATAAATGAAGCTTGGTATGAATTGGACATAAATGTTCCATCTTACATACAAACCAAGCTTACAGACATAAGCACAAAACCAGTTCATAACACAAATCCTCTGTCTGTCTATTTCTGTGTTTACATTTGTGAGTGTGTGTGTGTCTTACATAAATGGTCAATTTTAAATGAGGAAGATCTATATATATATATATATATACATATATATATGTGTGTGTGTGTGTGTGTGTGTGTGTGTGTGTGTGTGTGTGTGTGTGTGTGCGTGTGTGTGTGTATATATTTATATATGTATATGTGTGTGTGTGTGTATGTGTTTGTGAATATATGTTTAAATAAAAACAAAATAGAAGCAGTAATATGTAGAGAGAGGATAAAATAATATGGCAAATTGGTGTGTTGCAGAAGATGGAGGTAGAATATGTTGAATATACGTAGAATATACATTCTATTAAACAGTATTGTTCTGTAGACAATCTCTGTATTTTAGTTTGCAAGAGGACAATAAGAGGTTTTCAGAGAAGAAAAAAATCTGTAAACATTAGATATGATATGAATTATAGAATGAGAGAGAGAGAGAGAGGGAGAGAGAAGTAAGCAACGAGGTTGATACTACATTATTATATCAATATATATGTCTCTCTCTCTCTCACTTTAAAAATGTGTGTGCGTGTATGTTTATATAAATGTCTTTCCCCTTCTGTGCATATATTGCTCTATGTGTGTGTATACACATATATAAATAAGCATGTACGTGTGTAATATCCTCATTATGTTACATTCATCTTCAACATATTATATAGGTACAACACCAACATTCCAGACACTGATGGTCCAGAACCTCTTATAATCTGCACTAATTTATGAGCAGAAAATTCAGATTCTCACAGCCTCCGGATTAGTTTACTAGTACCTTGCACAGTATAGTATTAATATACTTGTATCATTTATATTGATATACAGGCACCTGTATTTCATTCATTTATTTGAGTAAATATGAAGTGTGTTGACTAAGGTGGTCACACTTGGTTTAGAAATATCAGTAATCCAGAAAGACTATGGAATCAAAGGTTCCAGAAACTTGATGCTAATTATGTAATTACCATTATATTTACCTACACACAAACACACACACACGTGCACATGCATGCACATACAGTGTTAATAATTGTGTGTGTGTGTGTGTGTATGTGTAATAAGTGGTACAATGAGATTGTTTTATAATAACTCCCAAAGACACCCCATCTTTTCTGATCATTTTCTTTGTTGCTATTGTCATTTTTATTTCCTTTTACTTCTCAGAGTTCTCAGTCTTACTTGCTCTGGTTGATTCTATGAGAGCGGACAGCAACCTGTTGTCAGAAGGGTCTCTTTCCGCAAATTATAAGAATTAGCATTTGGATGTTAAGAATCCTTTATTATTATTATTATTATTAGCTGACCACGTGCCATCAAAAATGACAACTAATTGTAGTATTTTATACATAAATAAGTTACAAAATAAAGTAAATAATAATCACACATACAAACATTCACATACTTCCCTTGTACACAGAAACACATACACTCACACAGAATTGAAATGCTGGCATGAACACACACACACACACACACACAAACACACACAAGATGTATGCTTAAAGCACATTCAGGCACACAGGAAGATAGAAATAAATTCATAGGCAAACAGGCATGTATACACAATTATATAAGTACTTGCATTCATAAATATATATACACAGTTGCTGATATAGACACAAACAAATGTACACATTCACATAAAAAAACACATTTACACACACAAATTCTCACATACATACACACTCGCTTAAACATACGCACATAAATCAGAGATAGATACAAATAGGCAGACACATACACAGAAAACACATATACACATACACAGA
>NC_068992.1:45814851-45818629 GCF_001194135.2 Octopus bimaculoides
CACACAAACACGTAGACATTTACATATATACTCATATAGTCACCAAGATAGACACAAATACATACATTCACAGAAAACACACATACACACAATCATACTTACAGAGATAGACATACACGGAAAACATACGTACATACATAAATGCGCACACTCATAAATACATGCACATAACCACAGATAGACACAAAAAGACACATATATATACTCACACAGAAAGCTTACACATACTCACACAGAAAGCTTACACATACTCACACACAACCACACATACAGCTTCAGATATTACACTATTGAACAGTTACCATATTTCAACAGCCTACTTTATCTTCTTGTTATTTTACTTCACAAAGAAATGCCAAAATTATCAGATAAATGCCAAGAATTCAGTTTCAACCAAAACTTCCTTTTTTCTATTCTACTTTGAAGTGTCTGATCAAATTTTTTACTGTTCAATAACCAAAGGAATATTGTCCCTAGAAGAGAAGTAAGAATTCTGCCAGAGTCACCAACAATCTGTAGTTCTTAATTGTATCAGCTTATTGCAATAGGTTCTCTTTTATACACTCATCTAATCGAATCAATAAGTCTCAGACCACTTAAAGATGTCTTGTTAACTGTGGCAACAATACAAATTGTAGGTGACATTCAACAAGCTATTCGTGCCTCTTCCAGGAATTAATGTATAGAATACTTTGTAATTAGTCTCAGAATATAAGGAGTTTAGCATATTTGGTTGCCCAATAAGTACTAAAAAATTCGATGGCTCCTTCAAGAAATCACACTGTGTCCTTGTATGCATGTTGTGTTGTGTGTCTGTATGTGTCTATGTGTGTTTATATATATCTGAAGCTCATAATTTGTGTGTGTGAAAAGAAAGGTTTCATAGTGAATTTGAGAGTGAAGGGAGAATGTTGTACTAACGCATGCAATTGTGAAAGTGAGATAGAGAAGTTCCATGGCAATGGACAAATATTTATGATGTTTTTCAGGTTACCCAAGATTAAGTATGTTGATTTGGGTGACCCTGACCTGAACAATGGGGATCAATCAGTCTCTGTTGTGTAAAACATGGCTAAGGAGGAAATTCAAGTGGGACATTGTTTTCAGAAAGAAATACTGATGAAAGTAATTAGTGCATTAACTGGAAATAGAGATGTAGTAAGAGTGAGAAGACAATAGAGAGAGTTATTTTTAAAATAAATAATGAGAAGAATAAAAAACAACCCTTATGAAATAGTAGTTGTAGTAATTAGTTATTTGATAACCAAACACCTCATTTGGATATGATCTGGAATATTTGAAAACTAATGTCTGTTGCAAACATTAGGGTCAGTTCTCCATTGTGAAGATAAATACATTGCTTCATATTTAGCAACAATCCGTTTGTTGTAGTTAGTTTCTTCATTATTTCTTCCATTTCCCATGAGAAATATAAAACACTGTCATCCTAGATATGTAAAAATATACTATTGAAAGTCCTTCTTGATCTTCATTCGTAGTAGATAACTAACTGAATAGGGTTGAATTATTTACTAATTTCAGAAAGTTACACTCTGCTCATCATTGAAGAGTAGACTTGTTATTGAACCTTTCCTAAGAAGAATCATTGCACGTGATGAAAAGTGGGCTCTCTATAATTACATCTAGTAAAAACAATAACGGAAAACACCCAATAGAAAAAGGAATCCATCTCCAAACCAGGACTACACCAGAAAAAAGTTATGCTCTGAGTTTGGCCAAATATCCAAAGCATCATCTATTATGAAGTTTTGTACCAAGATGAAATGTGTAAAAGTATTGTCATTTGAAGGCATTGCATAAAAATTTGCAGAAAAAGTGACCATCATTGATGAGTTGTAAAAGGATGTTACTCTTACATGATAATGCAATACCACATATTGCTCCAAGTCACTCTGGGGAAGATTATGGCACTAACTGTGGAAGTTTCACTCTTTCTCTATCATATTTTCATATCATTGTGACATTCAGTAGAAGGAAAACAGTTTATTAATTGTGAAGACATAAAAATGATATTGTGTGTGTTTTTGCTTTGAAGCCAGAAGAACTTAACACCTGAGTGATCGGCAATTTACCAAATAGATGGGATTATGCTATCAATAATGAGGAGAGATATCATCTTGATTGAATACACCACTTAAGACCAAAGGAGTATTTGTTTCATCTCATCTAGAAATGCAACAGGACTTGCTTTCCAACCTAATATATTAATGCATGAGTGACAAAATTGATGAGAAAGAGAAACAGAGAGAGAGAGAGAGAGAAAGAGATTGTCACTTAGTGGGGATACAGCAGAGGTGAAGGGAAACAGAAGTTAACAAGCTAGAAATGACATCATGTAATGAAGCAGGGAATTTGAACAGACTTCTTCTTCAATGTGCAGCCAGCAAGAAATAGATCTGTGGATGGAATTCTGGTGTATTGTATAATTTGGGCTAGGAAGTTTGGGTTAATGAGTGTACAGGGTTGAATAACGAGTTCCAACCAAAGTTTTGAGTAGTTTTCCTTTTTGAAGTTATTTTACCAGCTCATATATATATATATATATATATATATATATATATATATATATATATATATATATATATATATATATATATATATATATGTGTGTGTGTATATATTTAATTATATGTATTTATTTTATCCTAATTAATAATAATTCGGATAGAATAAATGGGTTAATAGAAACCAGGGTAGCAAAGATCACAAAATAACTGTGGTGTAATTCCTGTTTGTGAGGCAGAAACTCCTTGATATTTTGGGTATTTGAGTATATATAAATTTAAGGAATGGAGTGAACGCATGTTATAACTGCATACTTTATTCTGACATATGTTTCGAAGAATTACAATTTATGCGATCCATAGGAATCGTCAATGTTAAAAATGTAATCTTCTCCTCAGGAAAATGTATGGGAACCATCTTAAACGTAAGACATTATGACCGAGTATGAGAACTATAGTTGGATAAGGTTATAACGTAATTCATTTGAAAAAACCGTTAGAGATATATATATTCAGGATTAAATGAAAAGACAACAAATGGAAAATATGACATGCCTATATATATAATTCAAAAAAACATGTAGTAAATAAACAAATGAACATATACTACATACACAAGCGAACAGAAAACACAGAAGGTCACCAATTCTTCATCAGTTATCGGCCAGAGGGTCAAAAGCAATTTCAGCCATTATCCATAATATCGTTTTTACTCTGGAGGCACTGACAAGAAAATTGCCAGGAATGGACCAAAACATAACAAAACAAGACAGACTCGATACGAGACCATTAGTGGATGGATGAAGGACTAAACAACAAACTGAATAAAGGGTTGGGGTCACATGAGGATAGTAATTAATAATGATAATAAATATACAACAAAAAGCCTTGAGGCTGCAAGACAAAAGTGGGTAACATGAAGGTGAAGTCAAAACTTTCCTAAAGACCTATAGAGACAGGATAGGTAGAGCGAGGAGCTTATATATATATACATATATATATATATATATATATATATATATGTGTGTGTGTGTGTGTGTGTGTATGTATGTATATATGTATATATATATATATATATATAATTGAGATTCAGATGAATTAGGTACTTAAGTTGAAGCACCAAATCAATGCAGTATTATCTGTACAACTCAAAGTAATGTGAATATGTTTGTATGTATGTGTGCGTGTGTATCTATCTGTCTATGACTCCCTCTATGTATATACATATATATATATATATATATATATATATA
>NC_068992.1:45818853-45824392 GCF_001194135.2 Octopus bimaculoides
TATATATGATATAGTGGTTTAAATACAAAAATTTGTATATCTAAACCTTTATAATTTTATGTGTGTACATGCAATGTCTGATTTTTTTTGTGCTGTGTGTGTGTGTGTGTGTGTGTGTGTGTGTGTGTGTGTGTGTGTGTGAGCATGTATACATTTTATGTCTATGAAAATATATTGATATGTATATATGATAAACAGTGATATCATCACTGCACAAACAAACAATACAGTATATTTGGAAGCTAAGTATTATCTATTTCAGTGAAGTAATGAAGAATACATCTCAATATCTCCTCATAGTTTACTTTATGATTACTATGTTGCTTACATTGAAGACAAGCAACTTGTTAATCAGTGTTTCCCCACACAATAATTATTGTTTGTGTTAATATTATCTTACAAACTATTTCTCCATCAGTTTTCAATGTTTAACAAATCCCCATAATTATATACACCAGAAACTATAGTTGGTGAATACTCTATATATTTATTATTCTCAACTTTACTTCTATACTTGCATTTGTCAATATTGTTGTTGGTATTTATTTCGTTTATTTTATATGTTGATTTACATTAATTTTGGTTAGTTATTTTATATTATTCATAAATTCTTATAAACCATTATTAAACATATTGAAAGTTTACAAACTGAATGTTTACCATATTTTTAAATGTTTGGTTATAATCATATTGTGGTAGAAACATTGTAAATTTACAATGAGAGCAATGATTTCATCTTTGCCCAATTCTACACTGTATGCAAAACAAATTTAATAGAATGCAATTCCATATTTATGCAATGTGTGCACGTCTTACATACATGTATGTATGCACGTACACACATATTTGTATACAAGCACTCACACGCACACACTTATACATAAAAATATTCACATACATATATTTATATTCACATATATAAACATAGGTGTGTTTGTGTGTGTGTGTGTGTGTGTGTGTGTGTGTATAAAACTATTTTATAAAATGTTTTAGCATACAGATGACAGAAATCCCTTTAGCTATTAAACTGTATATAGAATTTTTATTTTTCCTGTTGCTATAAATTTGATTTTTTATTATATTTTTGATATTCATTACTATTTTGTTTTGTTTTGATATAGTACATAATATGTACACATGTAAACATATAAGCATACATCCAGACATATATGCATATATGGTTTTCCTTGTATATATGTGAGTGTATGTGTTTGTGTGTGTGTGTATACATACAGAGAGAGAGAGAGAGAGAGAGAGAGAGAGTTGTGTGTGTGTGTGTGTGTGTGTGTGTGTGTGTGTGTGTGTGTGATTTGAAAACAGCTAGTTAGTGCAAGTGCTGTCATTTGAAAATGCTGCATACCAGTTGCTAGGTGTCAGAGGACATTAAGAGGGAATGTGCACTGCTTTGGGACCTTCTTCTCAACTGCTTTACAGTGAACTAGCTACCATCAATGAAGCCTCACCTACTGTTTCGGCTAACAATTGTTCAACCTCAAGTTCATTTCAAAATCGTCATCTCTCTAGCCAGGCTTCGTCATTTCTTTGCAGTCACCTGCCTGGGTCACTTTCAAAATGATGTCTGCATGGTGATGCTGGGCAAGAATTGATAGCAGCAACCATCTCAATCTGATCCCAATACAACCCATACATCCAGACTTCTACCGGAAATTGTACTGCACTCCAACCAGCATCTATTTATTGTTCCAGTAGCATCTCATAACAACTGCCTTTCTAAACGTGGGCTTCATTTAAATTTTTATGTGAAACTGTAAATTCAACAAGGTACATTATCTTACGTCCCTCACACCATATTGCCATATCCAGTGTCTTCCTTGTTGATATCAGGAGATATTCACACACGAAAAGATCTGCTGCTCCTTCCCATACTCCATCCCATTTCTTGTCGTTCACAGTTTTCTTCTGTTTTGGGTAACCATCTTGACCTTGGCGGACAAATATGATAAACCATTTACAGCCATCCTTCTGTGGCTTCTTGTCATCAATGATTGCTTCCATCAGCTTCTTGGTAGCTCTCTAGATAATTTTTACGACTTCATTGTGCTTCCATGTATACCTTTCTCTAGCTTTAATATGCCCACTAACAGCAGATCTGCACCAATTCTGTGTCATCATCATTGAAACCAATTCCCATCTAGCTACTTTGAATTGCTACCACTATATCTCGCTGTTCGATGAATGTTATTATATCCTCAGTTTCATTCTGTGCACACCATTTTCATACTGTTGTGACATCTGGCATATATATATATTGGGCACCATGACCCACTCTAACAAAGAGTTATTATTGTTGGAGACATATTTGAGTGTAGGAGGTTGGTCCAGGATTTTTTTAAAGAAATTTGTCCAGTGAACTTTTGAATTTTATGAGATCCATTTCCGTTTTGATGTATTTCGGTATAGTATACCAAACTTTACCTCAACTGAGCTGGACCCTTTGAGGTAAAGTAACTGTGATGTAATGTTGCTGTGTCCTAGGTTTGTGTATATGTGTACAGTATGCATAATGTGGTCGTGTATGGGAGGAAGGGTGTGGGGTGTGGAGAAATATGTAAAATTATGTAGACCAACAAACCAGAAAATTACTAACACAATTTAATACGAATAACAAACATTATAAAAACTGCCTTGATAATAAATGACGATTATTACAATAGCTACTAAAACAAAAGGAAAATAGAATATAATTAATATAAATATTAGTAATAGTTAATTAAGTCTTAAGGCAACAGATTTGTAAAAGGAAGCAGTTGTTGACTTCTTCGGTTTTAGTGTTTAATTGGTTTTCTTTTAGTAATACCAAATCTAACACAAAGTCAGCTCTATTGGAATGAGAAAAAGATGAGAAAAATAGCAAAAGAGAACTCTCCAGGTAGCTAAATGTAGGTAAGGCAAAGTGGGGCCCTCTTTTGTAGCAAAATCTCAAAATAATATTATCACAAGCATATTAATAATATTCAGGGAGGGAAAGTTAGAGTTAGGAAGACAACTAATGGTCGTAGAAAAAGCAGCAACAACAACAGCAATGGTTATGAACTGGAAAGCAACTATGAAAACAAGAACAAGAAAGGTATAAGAAACAGTCGCATCATAAAATACAAGGCATCGAATCAAGGAAGAACATAACAAAGATGGTAATAAAACTAACAATAACAACATGTGCAATGATAATAAGATGAAGAACAATAGCCACAATAATAATAATGATATCTATTATTGCCACACGTATAATGGGTGAGGGAGACATTACAAGGACAAATTAGAAAATAACATAACAATAATCTCAAAGAAAGATATAGCTGTACTGTAAGAAAAGAAATCAAATCAAGAGTAGAAATATTTTCCTGCGGCAAATCTTTGTAACAGCTTGCTCATTCTCAATGCTGGCTTAGAACAATTTAGTTTTTTGATACAAAGAAATTTTTAATATCAGAAGTTTTCTGGAAGCAAGTAGGGATTCTGAAATAACCTTTCTGCTTCACCCGACAATATTATAAAGTAAATCCCAAATAAGAAAGCATTCACTCAATACACTGGTAAAGGTTTCTTACCTTTATTTCTACCGCCTCTGGCTACTCATTAAACATCTGCTGTGAAAGTGGTTTATATTGCTAAAATGTTAACAGATTAACGGATATTATATTATGTATTTCTATATTGTGTGTTGTATAATAATAATAATAATGATGATTATAACAATACTGATAATGATAATGCTTTTGGAATGTAATACTTGAGGAAGTGATGGGTAGTGCTGCTAATATAAAATCCACCACAAATGCAAAAACAATGTTGCTTCTATATGTACATGTTATCAATGAAACATACCCCAATGTAATGCTGCAACCAGAACATTGAAACAGCAATGAAGGCCATAGAGTGGAACATAGGAAATCTGGCAACTGAAGTGATCACTTGTATTAAGCAATTAAGCTGCTGTGTAAAAACAAAAAGTGTTATGCGATACTAATTGACAAATTTAAAACTAACATTTTACAATTGTTTCCTGTCCCACATTGCAGGTCTATCTCTGTCTGTCTGTCTCTCTCCCTCCTTCCCTCTCTCTCTCTCCCCCCATTTCCTTTTGTAATTGAATTTAGAAACATAAGATAAAAGTTTAGCACAAACATGCTCAACACACATATTTCTTTTTCTTAGTATTAAGCTAATACTGTATTTGTTACACGCTATCCCTTCTGTCTGTCGTCTCTTTTTCTGTTGTTCATTGTATTTACACTATATATAGTGTATGCATATAGGTAGATATATTGAAATAGATAAATATAAATGATGTATACAACATAATATATACACAAATGTAGAACAGTGCCAGCTGGAATATTTTGTCTTAGAAAAGCTTTTCAAAGAAACTTGTGCACAAAAAAGCACATAGCTCTCTCTCAGATTGTCATTGTCAGATCCTCAGACGCTGGTGTTTCCAACTGATTTGGTCTCAACAGAAAATATTCATTGATTTTTGTGAAAGCTAGCCAGGGTAAAATTATATTCTTGTATGCATTTGATGATCTATTGATGATAATCTGTGCAAGCTCTATGCTTTTTAACATACAAAACTCTTCAAGAAGTTTCCGAGACAAAATATTAGTACTAGTACTGTTCTATGTTGTATAATGTTTTATACATTGTTATTTCTACTTATATAGCATACTTAAAGTATACACATTATTGATGGGCCAGTTGGTGTAGTATTTACCCTGAAATAATATTTCTTATAGACTACTTGTGTAAAAAACACAATAGATATCAGTGAGAGAGAGAGAGAGAGAGAGAGAGAGAAAGAGAGGTCTAGACGAAAATTTGCCTCAGCAGTGGCCAGTGAGATTATCAAATGCATTTTAGAATTTTGAGGGTTTTGAAATGCATCTCAGGACAAATACTGCCGTAACTGACCTATCAACAGTATGTATACATTAAGCATGCCATATACAATGGGTAACTCAGAGTAAGTGGAAACGTTCCTCTGTAGGTCAAGCCTGTTGTAGTTTAGGCTAGAAGCCACTTGATGCGACCCTCAGGCATCAGTCTGCCAACTGGCATGATTGAGTGTGTGTGAGAAATACGTGCATAGGGCTATAATCCAAGCTGTGTCGTCTTGAAGCTCAACTGCTTATTCCAGTACTCCAAATATTCATGCAGATATTATATTTGTGTGAGTTATGCATAAGAGCTTAAGAGCTGAAAATTCTGGAAAATATCTTTTGCAGAGTAATTACATATCAAAACAGAAGTTGGAAACAATTTTGTCATTATTCATTCACCATTAAACGTGTTTCATTTGATAATAGTCACAAAACTGTACATATATGAAAACCATATAAAACATCTATTCGAAATTCATCAGACAGAGAATCAAATAATGTTATTTGATTTTATTCTTTCTCTGTTTGAAGAATTTCTAATGGAAGATGTCTTATGTGTTTCTCCTACATGTACAATTTTCTAATTCTTATTAGCAAGTGAAATACATGTAATGGTGAATAAATAATGCCAACATCCCCCC
>NC_068992.1:45824402-45826902 GCF_001194135.2 Octopus bimaculoides
AATCTCTTGTTTTGATGCACATAGATAAACAGTTAGCCAGATAAACCCTTCCTAATTTTATTACATGCCTATTTGTAAACTAATGGGAAATTTGTTATACAAACATATTGAGAAACATCAGATAAGGAAGAGAAAATTAAATGCATGTCATCATCACCATCGGACATCTGTTTTATATGTAAATAGTTACTATTATTCAAGCAGTTATTTCTGAAGGCATACTTTTATTAATGATATTCATAAACTTTCATTTAGTCTCTAATTGCGTGTATAGAATTTCATTTCTGCTTTGGAATCTGTGGTAAATTCATAGGTTTTCTGTTTTAGAAAAGTATTTATATATATATTTTTCCAACATATTTCATAAAATTTTCATCACTGGTGTATCTATATCTACTCAGATTTGCCTGTTACTTTTGATTGCCCATTGTATGTATAAACAGCAATTATGTTTTCTCCCCCCCCCCCCACACACATATATATATATATATATATATATATATATATATATATATATAGATAGATAGATAGATAGATGTATATACACATATGTACAAACACTCACACACATAACTTCATAGTGGAAGATGGACAAACATCTGTATGTATATATGTTATATATATATACACATACATATATATACATAATTTTTCTTCTGGTTTTGTTAGAATTCCTCTCTCTATGCTACATTATTAAGCATGAGCAATTCATTTTTCATCAAGTTCCATATATTTCTGGAAAGGCTCTTCAAGTAATTAAACCAACCATGAAAACAGAAAACGGATAACCCCAAAATAATTAAAATATATTATCTTTTCTTTGAAGTTTTGTCTTTCCAATAGAAAGGGTTATTTTTTCCCTCACCAGGATTTATTTTCCCTTCTCCTCTCTACATATATTCATGAATAAAGAACCCCATCTATTATTTGGGTCTTTAAAAGGAATTTAAATATGCTAAAGTAGAGTGTATTGTATTGGTGAGGGTACTTGTGGGAGGGGATGTTATACTTAGTCTTTGAAAGGTAGGAATCCATTGTCAGAAGAAGTTCATGTGCCGTGAAGATAAGAGACGTTCCACATTTCGGACATGGCTTTAGTTTTGGAAAGGAACTGATGTAAATATATGTTGGATGTTGCAACTTTACAAATGTAACAAAAGCTTGTGGATACCAACATTAGTAGGATACCTGGCCTCACACACAAACCATCATCGTTATCATCATCAACATTTAGTGTCCATATTCCATAGCGGTATGTGAAAGATGGTTTGACAGGATCTGGCTTCATCAGACTCCAATGTTTGAAAAATTTTCTGCAGCTGAATTCTCTTCCTAATAGCAACAACATTAAAACGTGTACTGGGTGCTTTTTATGCAGCTCCAGCATGAGTGAGGTAACCAAGTAACTTGTAGAACAAGACCCCTTAACAGAGTTGGACATATAGTACTGAGCGAGGTGGTTTACTTTTATTGAGACATGAGAGATTATAGAGGGATAGGAACAGGTGTCTTGTTGTAGATAACCTACATGGCTACTCCAGATGGAACAGGAGAAAGGAAAGGGGAGAAGAGGTGTCAGGGCGTACCCTCAAGGTACAAGAATGTGGATTAAGAGAGAATAAGGACAGACAATGGCTGGATGGGTGGGCTTTTAAGAGGTGTTAGAGACAAGGATAGAAATGCATGCAGGGAATGGTGAACATGGATGAAGGTGTGGACAACGGTGAATCTCACTTTACCTAATTTCACTCACAAGGTATGGGTCAAAACTAGAGAATACTTATGGCAGAAGCTTCAAAGCTGAGGCCAAATGATTGTAATAGAAACTTCTTAACCATTCAACCATACTGTGCCTTGCTCACATGCAAACAACCCCTCATAAAAGAACAGTAGTATATTGAAGTATACAAGTGAAATCGTAGTCATGGATGGTGCCGGTGTCACGTAACTGACGCCTGTGCTAGCGATATGTAAAAACCACTCTTGGAGTGGTTGGCATTAGAAGAGGCATCCAGCCATAGAAACCATACCAAGTCAGATTGGAACCTGGTGAAACCCTCCAGCTTACCAGTTTCATTCAAACCATGTAATCATGCCAGCATGGAAAGCAGATGCTAAATGATGATGATGATGATGATGAAAACTAAATACATTGAAGATAGTGACTTTCTTTACCATTCTAATTCATTCCTTGATACTCAGAATGCCAACACTGTTATTCTAGTTAGCTAGAAACAGTAGGAATCTAATCACTCTAATTGCTTATCTTTAAAATTTTCTTCACTTTTTCCAAAGATGCCTTCTTTGTATTTTCTTATTTCATTGTTATTTTTCTTTATCATTTTCCTTTTTTTTTCATAAGTTCCCATTTTGCTGGGTTTCCATTCTTCAATTCTAAGACTTCTCTGAGGGGTTCATTAATCGACAACATTGCTTTTAGTAATTACTGTACCACCAATACCACTCCACCACTACCTTGATCAGTAACAGCTCCAACCTC
>NC_068992.1:45828298-45829634 GCF_001194135.2 Octopus bimaculoides
TTTTAGGAAATAAAGTAATTTACTAGGCAAATCGTCTTCAGTAACCAGCCCTCAAGGAATTAACGTATATTTACAAGACAAGATGCCATAATCACGTCTGTGTGTGTGTGTGTGTGTGTGTGTGTGTAATCTAGCTATATGTGTGTATGTATGTGTATATACACACACAAATACACATACCAACGTGAATGTATCTGCATATATTCATACAAGCATACAGGAACATAAATGCATGTAGAAAGCTGAAGGATGTGCATAAGCAAAACTATATTATATAATTTGTTTGTTTGTGTAAGTACATGAAATGAAAGGTTAGTACGTGTACACATGCACATACGCAGATACACTCACATACATATATGTGTGTGTGACTGTGTACTGAAATATATTATTAAGATTTTAAAATATATGAAATGTAGTTTCAGATGTAAACATATTTCTAAGCCTTACAATAATGATGATAATAATAATAATAATAATAATCATAATAATAATAAATATATTTACCAGTAGTAAGCATTTCGTATTCTCTAGATTATTACTATTATTGTTCTTGATACTCTGGTTGTTGTGCTGTTGTTGATGTGGTTGTTGTTGCTATTGTTGTTATGAGCTATTTCAATTGTCTGAGTTTTTTAAAAAAACAAATATTATTGATTTGTTTATTACAGTTACAACTGTTGCTGTTGTTGTTATTGATTAGTAGTTCAGACTACTCAAAACTATTTTTTCTTTTAAAATTCATTGTTTTTAGGGTATGTTTATTCTCATAATTTAAATGTATTATTACAATAACATTTCATCATTATCACCGTCACGCATAAGATTATCAGCTTTGTCTTCATCACAGTCATCATTAACATCTCCCCAGCATCATCTGCATTATCATAACTAACAACTTCATAAATAGGATGATGGTCTTCATTACCTATTCTTCTTCATCATCACCATCAATGTCATCATCCTCATCTTGATTGTCACTTTTGTCATTATGATGCCTATTTATGTAATGAATTATAAACCTTTCCCAACATTACAATATGTTCTTGAAAATGGCATGTGTGTGAATATATCTACATGTGCATATATGTATGTAAGTATACAAGAAGAACAAGGGAAAGAGAATGTATGTAGGAAGGGATTTTATAAATGCTTACAGGTGCAGGAGTGGCTGTGTTAAGTAGTTTGCTTACCAACCACATGGTCCCACTGCGAGGCACCTTGGGCAAGTGTCTTCTACTATAGCCTCGGGCCGACCAAAGCCTTGCGAGTGGATTTAGTAGACAAAAACTAAAAGAAGCATGTCGTATATATATATATATATATATATATATAT
>NC_068992.1:45830961-45831629 GCF_001194135.2 Octopus bimaculoides
ATATATATATATATATATATATACATATATATATGTATTTGTATATACACACACACATGAATGTATATATATATGTGTGTGTATATTCACATGAATATATGAGTGTATGTGTGTTTGTATACACACACACATATATAAATGTATATATATGTATGTATACACTTGTATGAATGTATGAGTGTGCGTTTCTTTGTATATTGTATATATATATTTCTATATACGTATATATATATATGCATGAATGTATGTATGCCTCATAAAGGAAGAGTAATAAAATAATGAGTAGTGATAAGGGAAATAGAATAAAATATGTACATGTCTGTGTTGAAGTTTCTAAATATATATATATATATATATATATATATATATATATATATATATATATATACATATATAGAACTATGTATGTGCATCTGTTTAAAATATGTATTACAGCAATGTGTGTATGCATGCATTAAAAGAGAAAATTATGGATAATCATAGAAACATAGAAACTTTTGCCCTGTTGGAAATAAGGACCAGAGAATTTGGTAGATCTAAAACTATTGGAATTATTCTAATTGTGAAGTTCAATGCATTCATTTACATTGGAATTATTTCTTGGAGGACGCTAGATAGATCTAATGCATTTATAAAGAATATGTAGCCTAATGGACAGAAATAGGCAT
>NC_068992.1:45832027-45833531 GCF_001194135.2 Octopus bimaculoides
TGATCTTATATATTTTGTTGTTTCTGTATTGTTTTGTTTCTTCAAAGACTAAACAATCTATAACCATATTCCACATTAGATGCGAAATTAGTTTGAAAAGAATTTAAGTAAATTTGCTTTTTGTTCTTACCTCTATAGTTTTGCTGTCTTGTTAAGTATTTTTGTTGTCGCTGTTTATGTTGTTTTTCTTTTTCTGTTTTTAAATATTGAACTATTTCTTGAAATTAAAGTTTTGAAATATAATAGACAAACCAGATGTATATATTATCTATTGCTTACCTCTGTATATTGTGTTAATACAGGAACCAGAATGATGTTGGTGTGGATAGTAGTGATGATGAAGATGGTGTTGGTAAATGATGATGGTGGTGGCAGCAGTGGTGATGATGATATTGATGACCATGAAGATTGATCAAGTACTCTAATTCCACCCTGCTCCAAAGTCATTGACTTTGATGAGTTCAAAAAGAACTGAAGAAACAGGTAGTTGATCACCATCAAGGAATTTTCTGAAAATTGTGCTGCTGCACTTGATATCAGCTCAGCACTTGGATATTTCTGAAACTTGAAACTCTCAGTTATCTGCCTATGGCCTCCATAAACCTCTGATCTCTTGGATTGCTGATCTTTAGTCAGACCACATCACCACGGTGTGTACTAGTGTAAACAATATCACTTCTCAGACTATATCAAATATGATGTGACTCCATCAACAGAGACCCTGGCAGCATTGTCTCCTTTGACTACCCAAGTACATTTCAAAAAAGGAATATCATACCACACTTCCTAAACAGGAAAGTGATCCAAATAAACCTTGAGATCACTACAAATGGTAGGCCTACCTATAACTGGAAATCTCTGCATCACAAAGCATGATTTTCTTCACCTGAACAAGAAAATATTTCATATCCCTAAACTAAAAACACTGAACAAAGCCTGAGTAAGACCCACAGTGATGTACTTCTCTTACATCTGTAGTGGTACAGCTGCTATACACAACCGTCCTCAGTTTTGATACAAAAAAGAAAGCCATCAATAAAGTTTTTTCCCCATCCCATTCCAATCTCAGATCTCCTTTCCTACAATTATTACAATTGGCTATACCTTTTGAATGTGGCTGGATTCATGCTATCTCCCGTCAGCAACACCCAGCTCACCATTTCTTCTCATATCAAACAAATTGTATCTTTTACACAACCAGTCTATACAAGCCACAATATCCATGCATTTTCATTCCAGAAAATGCAATCCTTTGGTATTCTTTCCCTATCCATGTTTCTACCATTCAACAAGCAAATGACAACTAATCAACTTAAATATTAATCATGTTGATGTCACATGTTTTGGATAGCATACAAATGTCATTGAAACTGCCCTTGCTTCTGAATCAAAACGCAAAAAACAGTATAAAGACTGTTAAATATTTTTATTTCCTTTGCCAAAAAACGTGACTTTTATCAAAAAGGTGTGTGTATATATATATATATATATATATATATATATA
>NC_068992.1:45833716-45835459 GCF_001194135.2 Octopus bimaculoides
ATATATATATATATATATATATATATATATATATATATATATATATATATATATATATATAACTCGTGTGTGTGTGTGTGTATTTGCACATATAACTCATACACCTTATACAGCAAAAGTAGTAATTCTCTCTTGCATAGAAGAGGAAGAAGACTTTTTATCTAAACATTTCTCCAAACTTTAGATAGAACAATAATAAAGAAAATAGTGGAATTTAACATTAGTATCATATAAGATTGTTTTATTCTTTTTATTTTCTCATGGGAAATATATTTCTTCAGCAACATACTGCATCGCAATATGACTGACCTTAATAACTCTACACATTCTTAATTATTAATTAATCTTAGTTGCAAAGTAAACTTTGCATTTTAAATCTAGTCTGGTACTTGCATACACATGCTTTGTGAACATCGTCAAATATCTTAAAGGTACTTGAGGATGTTCATGAAGCAAGCCAACTGAGACCTTCTCTTCTGGGAATTACTGAGAGCAAGAGGGATAGAGAGAGGAGAGAGAGTATAGCTTGTATCTATTTATTAATAATCCTTTCTATTATAGGCACAAGGTCTGAAATTTGGGGGAGAGGGATAGTCGATTTCATATTCCAATGCTGTGTGAAAGGTGAAAGGTGTTAAAGAAAGAAATAAAATCGTCTGTTAAGGCTTTTGGCACCAAAGCAGTCATCAATGTAATGACCATAAAGCCCTAGGATGGGTCCAGAGAAGTGAGCAAAGATTTTCTCCTCTACATAACCTATAAAGAGTTTTGCATAACTGGCACCCATCCTGGTACCCATAGCAACATAACTGACCTACTTATAGAATTCACCAGAGAAGGAAAAACAATTGAGTGTTGATGATCTCAGCCAGGTGGAGGAGTCTATTAGTGCCTGGTTCAGGTACAGAATGACAGCCTAAGAAGTGTTTAAGTGCTGGTAGACCATCATTGTGAGGGATGACTGTGTACACAGATTTAATGTCCATGGTGAAAAGGAGTTTGGATTCACCAGGTGGAATAGAGAATGCATTGAAAAGGTGTAGTGCATGGTTAGTGTCTTTGATATGCAAAGGTAGGGTAGCTACATGGGGGTAAAAGTTTCTCAGAGGTAGAAAGATAAAAGTTCTGTGGGGCAATTGCAAGCAGAGACAATAGGGTGGCTGGGATTATCTTGTTGAAGTATTTTAGGGATGAAATAGATAGTGGAAGTTCGGGGTATGGTGACAATGAGGTGGGTGGTAGCAAACCAGAAGAGATCAGTTGATGTACAGTGGTTGAAACATTCCTCTGATAACGCTTGGTGGGATCACTTGATATTATCATGTAGTATCTGGGGGTCATTGAGTTGGCAGAATGCTTCTTTTCTGTAAAAGTCAGGTCACCAAACAACAATGGTACCCCTTTATTGGCTGACTTGATAACAATGTCTTTATGTTGGCAGAGCTTACAGACCCCACTTCTCTAGGAAACAAAAGGAGCAACGTCTCAGATTTGATCATGGCACTATGTCCTCAATAGGTGTGAATGAATGTTTTGCCTTTCATCCTTTCACCTCCTCTTAATTCTTTTTTTCCCCTTTTTAATCCTCCATTATCAGTTGCAGCCAGCTTTTCAAGCTGAGAGAATATAAACTCTGTTTGACTTTCTTCTCTTTTTCTCTACCCACTGACAAAGGACTGAATACAAAGCATTGCACATTCCACTCCCCAAGGCAAATTCACTGTTTCCCTTTTACTTATATAT
>NC_068992.1:45835535-45840417 GCF_001194135.2 Octopus bimaculoides
ACAAATACAGGGGTTGGACAAAATAATGGAAACACTTAGCATCATAGCATAATAATTTTGAAATACCTATAAAACTGTCAAAAGCTTGTTTATTTATATATATATATATATATATATATATATATATTTTATTTATTATTAGTGTTGTTTAATATGTTTTGCTAAAATTGCTGTTTGTTTTCAGATATCATCAGAAAAAGGTAATTAAAGTTCATTAAAATGACAGATCTATCAGACTTTCAAAGAGGTCAAATAGTTGGTGCTCGTATGGCAGGTGCTAGCGTAATGAAAACAGCTGAAATGGTGGGTGTATCAAGAAGTACTGTCTCGATAGTAATGACAGCCTTTGGGAAAGAGGGAAAAACCTCCTCATGAAAACAAAATGCCAGAAAAAAGCCAAAACTTTCAGATAGGGAACGTTGGACTCTTATGTGAATTGTTAGAATGGATCACAAAAGTACAGCTCTCAAAATTACTGCAGAGTTTAATGACCACCGCGTATTAAAATAAATTTGTTTGAAATTTTAAGGTGTTTCCATTATTTTGTCCAACCCCTGTATCTGTTTTCTTTCACTTGATTTAGTCATTAGACTGAGGCCATGCTGGAGCACCACCTTGAAGAAATTTTAGTCAAATGAATTGACCCCAGTTCTTATTTTTTGTTAAACCTGGTGTTTATTCTATCAGTTGCTTTTTACTGAACTGCTAAGCTACAGGAATGTAAACACACTAACACCAGTTTTCAAGTGATGGTGAAGGACAGACATGAAGACACACACACACACATACACACACGCACACATGATAGTTTCCATCTATCAAATACACTCATGAAGCTTTGGTTGGCCTGAAACTATAGTACAAAACACTTACCCAAGGTACCAAACAGTGGGACTGAACCTGGAATAGTATAGTTGGGAAGCAAGCTTCTTCCCACACAGCCACACCTGTGCCTATTAACCAAACATGTAAGTACATGTGTGTGTATGTTGCTCTCTGTGTGTTGCTGTGTGTGTGTGTATGTGTTTTGGGCTTGTGTGTAAGCATGATGGTAGAGACTTGAGAGCAAGATAGTGCTCAAAATATTATCTATGACTGCACCCATCTCCCAATCACCCACCTCTTAACATCTTTATCTTTGCTACACTGAATTCAGCACACAAATTCACCTTTCCCACCTAGCAATACAAGTTATCTAGCGAAATGGTAATTCTCTATCCCATAAAGCCAAAAAAAGTATTTATTTTTATCTAAACATTTCTAGCTAGAACAGTAATAGTGAAAATGGTAGAATATATCTTCACTTCAATTTAGTATTTTTGATATCATGGGAAATTTGATGTATATTCGTTTAAAAAAAAGACTGCATGAGAATGTGCATCAGTGACCTAGTAGTTTATGATATTATTGCTATGGCTTTTTAAATGGAGGCTTTTGGTTCGAACCCTGAATGGTATTCTGTAGACATACATCATAAAATGATAGACACCATAATGTACTTGACCCTAATTTATTATGAATTTATTACATATTGCACACCCCAACTTATTACATACCACTGGTTAAAACAAAACAGCTTAGAAACCAACGTACATTTATCATATTTACTTCTGCTACTTATACCGTGTAAGTACCTTGAGAGAAAAGTTGAACCTAAGAAGCATCAGTTGTGTTGTGCAAAAGAGACGATTGCACTGGTATGGTCATGTGACGAGAATGGATGAGGATAGCTGTGTGAAAATGTGCCACACCTCAGCAATTGAGGGAACCTGTGGAAGAGGTAGGCCCAGGAAGACCTGGGATGAGGTGGTGAGGCACGACTTTCGAACATGCTCACCTCTTCTACTTCACCAAAAAAGTATCAACAGTCTACAGAAAATATCGAATTGGACACTGCCATCTGATTTAAAGTGAATACTGAATTCAAGAACTACCATCGATGAATTAATGGAAGGCTTTTGAAAATTATCAGACTGATGTGAGACACTGGCAAGCAAACTAATAACTATTAAAATTGAATTATGATTAGTAATTCTACAATATCATAGTTTAGTGCAAGGAGTATCAACTACAATATCATAGTTTAGTACATAGGAGTATCACCTGTAAGTTTGCTTTAAACCCATAAACTTGTTTATGTGCTTCTTCATTAAAATCTGGAATTATTCTGATGTGATCTAGAATGCAAACAGACAGTGCCATGACTATCGCGTAATGAACTACAAAAACAATGAATGTAAATGACTTTTTTAGACCAAATAAGACCATCAACGAAACTTTCCTGGTAATTGTTACAAAACTATCAAGTAGGAAGTCAGAAGGACTTGATAGTCTTGTCATAATGGTTGCCTGGTTGTTGCTGTGTGAGGCTGGTAAATGAAGATATATTTCGTTGGCTGCCAGAATAACAACTGATGCAAACCTGTGATCATTTAACTGAAATATTTATGGCTAGACATAAAGATATTTGGTGTTGGTTTATTTACATTAAACAACATTATTAATTGCTGACTGGGAGAGAGACGAACTGCTCTGAAATTACAGAAAGCTATTTGTGTGACAACATGCAGTCAGCCCCAAAACATATAAAGTAAACTGTGCAAGTCTCAATGGAAACAGAAGCCCTTGGTTGTCTGCCCTTGGTCATCTGGCCTTGACTGCCTGTCCTTAGTCATTTGCATAAATGTCTGGAACAGTCTGATGGCTGTGTGGAGGCATATATTGCTCAGCCAAAATGTGGAGGCACAAATCACTCGACCACCTTTCAACACAGCAATTAAAAAACGCCCAAAATGGTTTTTTATAGGGGGCAAGAAAAACATACTAGAAAACTACATCATCACACAACTTCATGTGAAACTGTGATGGTTTGCTCGTAGCATCTGACTAGTGTTTAGGGTTTTGAATCATTGTTACAGTTTCTTTTTATTATATGAAGCTGACATTTTACAAAGAAACTCTTGTCCATCTATTCTAAAGAAAATAAACACTGAGACCCTCCTGTAAGAGTGATTATGGTTGCAGGGATAACCAAGAGATAAAGTGATAGAAACATTATGGAGATAGTTTCCATAGATTACTTGAATGTTTTTCCTCGCTATCACAACAAAGCAATTAACGTGGAGACAAATGGACAAGGAGGTGGAGACAAATGGACAAGGAGGTGGAGACAAATGGACAAGGAGGTGGAGACAAATGGACAAGGAGGTGGAAACAGATTGTACTTGAATTATGGAGTGGTGTTGGACACCTTATCAACAAATAAGTATTAAGGAGGGCATTGGGGAAAGGCAATGTTTCCAAAGTTTACAGACAGTTGGATTATACTATAAGAAAGCATAGTGCTACTACACCTTATCAAGTTGACATCTTGTGCAATTGACATCTTGATTTCTTTAGACTATAATTCAATGACTAAGTGGTTTGGTGAATCAAACAACATTGTCAGTTGCTCATCGTCGAAAGCGATGAAAATTCATTCACGTTCAAGTATGTTTTGATGTCTATGAGTAGAGATATATGTATTTATCTATGGATGTCAAAATGTATAAATGTTGGTATTAAGTATAAATGAATGTATGTGTGAAAGTTTCTGTGTATAAAAGTATGCATATTTATAGATATGTTTGAAGTATATGCATGTATGTATATGTGTGTATGTATATGTGTGTGTATCCATATGCTTGTTGATAGCTACATATATAGAGATACATAGATAGCTACATATGTTTGTGTAAGTATATAGACAAATAGCGATGTTTTACATCCAGAGCAAGCTTGGCTTTTGTTTCTATTTGGCCATTCTTGTCTTTCATATTATATATTATCTACTTAGCTAAAGACATGATACGTATAATGAAATATGTTGTGGATGTGTATGTGTACACAAACATACACACATACATGCACACACATATGCATGCATACATGTATAAATATATCCCTAAATACATGCATGCATATATATAAATATATATATATATATACATATATACATATATATATATACATATTCACATACATAGATATATCCATATATATATATATACATATATAAATATATCCATATATATATATATATATATATATATATATATATATATATATATATATATATATATATATATATATATATATATATATATATATATATATATATATATATATATATAAGCACTCATACACAAGATAATGCACAAAATAGATAAAAGGAAACATTTTGACAATAAATAAAATGTACAAATCACCAAATTTGTCATTAATCTGTTTATGACCAAATATATTTTCTGCGAACCTTCATTTTATCTAACCATACGTCCATTGCATCTCTCCTTACAGCTTTTTAGCGTTCTTCAAGTAAATCACTTAAAAGCTAATTTTAATCTCAATTGAGACCTATCAAACAAGACTGATTGAGATCATAAAGTTCAACATTCTTCGTATCTGAGACAGCTAAGTGTACGGAAGACCTATATACTTCAAATCAATATGTGTGCGTGTGAAAGTACATATAAAATATTGTTGCATAAATATGTGTGTGTGTGTGTGTGTGTGTGTGTGTGTGAGTGTGTGTATGTGAGTATGTCAAACATATTTGTATGCATAGACACACACTCACCTCACACATATGTAAACATACATGTATATGAACATATATATTTGAGTGTGTGTGGTGTGTGGGTATGTGCTTGTAGTATTTTCATTGATATACAAATATATATATACACATACATACATACATACATACATACATACATATATATGTATATACGCACACACACATATTTATGCATATATGTGTATATATAGATTTTCATATATATATATATTTGTCTATGTATATATATACATATATATATATATATATATATATATATATATA
>NC_068992.1:45841140-45861036 GCF_001194135.2 Octopus bimaculoides
CGAGCAAATCGACCCCAGGACTCATTCTTTGGAAGCCTAGTACTTATTCTATCGGTCTCTTTTGCCGAAGCGCTAAGTTACGGGGACGTAAACACACCAGCATCGGTTGTCAAGCGATGTTGGGAGGACAAACACAGACACGCAAACATATGCACACACATACATATATATACATATATACGACAGGCTTCTTTCAGTTTCCATCTACCAAATCCACTCACAAGGCTTTGGTCGGCCCGGGGCTATAGTAGAAGACACTTGCCCAAGTTGCCACGCAGTGGGACTGAACCCAGAACCATGTGGCTGGTAAGCAAGCTACTTACCACACAGCCACTCCTACGCCTATGGATATATTTTTAATGATTTTTTTTTGTAAATACCTTTCAGATAGTGTAGATTCCAGTTATATTGAAATTTGTTGTGAAAAGTTTTTTCGGAGGTGGAAGAGGAGTTTCAGTTAATTTGAATGAGTTGAATTTGTTTTCTTCTGACCATCATAAAAATTGATATCTCTTTATATATAATCTCTATATATATAAAGATGAGAATGTGTGTCTGTGTGTGTGTCTGTGTGTGTGTCTGTCTGTCTGTGTGAATCCGTGTGTGTCTGTCTGTCTGTGTGAATCCGTGTGTGTCTGTCTGTCTGTGTGAATCCCTAAAACTTGAGAACTACCCAACTGATTTCATTCAAATTTTACTTATGGACCATGTAGTGTCATGGGCCAAAAGAATTTTCAACTTCTTGCCTAATGCGAGCCCAGAACAATCTCCTATCTCTTCCACTATTTCAGTATTACGTGTCAAAAGTGAAACAATAACATATCTCTATGTTTGCTTTTTTACATTTGTCCTGTGACATAAAGGACTTCTAAAGAAAAGCTGAATAGTTTTTCATGTTACATTTTATCTTCTATTACAATAATTTTGAAGGAACTAAAATATCATACAATAAACTGATATTTCTGCTTTGTGAGTACAAAAGGGATCACTTCAGAAATAAAGAGCTTAAGTACTCTAATCTACCATCTATGATAAGACCAGGTTCACACATTGCTAAACTTTTAGTACAAAATCTTCCTGAACATTTCCTTTAAGTTTTGAGTAATAAAATGAAAGTGGAGAATTTCACTGGGAAATTGGTGAATTCAGTTTTGATCTCACATTCAAGTCTAGCTCTCTACAATGAACTGCCTCTAGATTTGAATTACTTCATGATTTGAATTCATCTGAGATGTATGCTGAACTGCAAGTTTCAAGATTAAAGGGTTGGAATTTACTGCAATGTGATATTAAAGTTTGTTTTCTGCAACTGACATAATCAACTCAAAGAATGCTTCATCCATGAAAATAGACTTGTGCCTTATATAGATGTGAATTCAGTTATAGAGCTTTTGATTCTGAACATAATATCATAGAATGAGAATTGTTCATTGATTCCTCAAAATTCAGTTTAAAGTAGTCATTCTTTATAACAGAAATGATAGAATTTCTCTTTTGTATGTATTGCAAAGGTTGTTAACATATGACAATATGATGCTGCTTTGAGGAGAGTTTCAATTTCAGAAATATAAATAGAATATCTGTGGAGATGTGAAGGTCTTTGCTTTTTTTTTTTTTTTCAGGCTTCCTGCTAGGTTACAACAATTGCTGTTGATTTTTATGTAAATGGGACAACTGGAACAAGTAAAACCACTACAGTCAAAAGCATTGGTCAAAAGAAACTTCATATTTTCCAAGCAAGAAGAATGTTTTGAACAGATCACAGGCTGATCCTGACAAAGTTCCTTCCTCCTTTACACATTCCAGACCAAAACGAACCTGGGATTCATGGTAACTGAGGGGTGATTCCATGCTCTCCATAACTCTAGAACTTCCAAACTGGATCCTCACTACCAGATGCAGTTTTATGTCATACACAGGACAAATATATCCTCCTCCTCCTCCTCCTCATCATCATCATCACCATTGAGCATCTGTTTTCCATGCTGTGATAGGCTGGATGGCTTGACAAGAACTGGTAAGGCCAGAGGCTGCACCAGGTTCCATAATCTGTTTTGGCTTGGCATATATATATATATATATACATATATATATACATACTTGCACACACACATATACATATTAGGAAAGAGTAGGTGAATCTTCTGTGAAGTGAGTACTAATGTGGTATCATAGTACTTGGCTTAGTTCAAATGGTAGAGGAACTTTCTAGTGAATGTACAAAGTACAGAATCATAATACACTTCTGTGTTCTTAGCCTTGTGTTTGGAGATCGATCGTAAGAAATCAAGAAGTAAGGAATATGTGATGAAGTAATCTTCGTTCTCTTAAGAGACATTTGAAATATCCAGCTGTGATCATTAGGTTATGTTACAATAACTACATTTCATGTGGCACCGCCTACAAGAATATTCCTGAATATTTCAGCCATTAATTCTGTTCAATTCGTTCGTTACATCTTCATCCAAGTTTTTAGAATAACATTTTGAAGTTGTTCAATAAAGAAGCAACATGGCAGTAAAGATTTTTGCTATTTTGTTACTTTTTTTTTTTCTGATTTAATATATTGGATAGTGAAAAAGGAAGGAAAGAAAAAAACAACTTAAATTTCTTCTAAAGAATCTATCAAAGCTAACACTTCAGATAACAGATAATTATTTTCTTTCATACTTTGGGGGCAAACATTTGTCATGTATTTTATGAAAATACTCTTCAGAATAGAAAGTTGAATTAACATAATGTTCTGAAACTGATACTCTTCAGTTTCATTGCTCTCTCTCTCTCTTCTCTTTTTCAAATTACATTACTGCTGATTTTTCACTTTATAAAATGTCTGCAAGCCACAATGTGGTGCATAACGAAATGCACTTAAATTCAGTGTCATACTCTTAGACATGTGAGAGTAGATTCTTTCTCAGGATAGGTCATTAATCTCTTTCAGGCAGTGGTAAAGAGTTCCTTAAATCTTAGTGTGTAGCATGACAAAGATCCTCTAAGACTTTGAATGTGTGTGTGGTTTATCTCAAGACTAATGAGACAGGTGAATCTTTTACCTCATCAAGATATACCACAAGAGCAGTTTAATTCGATATTCCATGCTAAAACCAGATCATCTAGAAATTTGACTCCAGAAGCTAGAGAAGCCATATTTGTGTGTGTGTGTGTGTGTGTGTGTGTGTGTGTGTATACACATACATACATCCATACATATACATACACACATATATCATCATCATTGTCATTTAACATCTGTCTTCCATGCTGGCATGGGCAGGATGGTTTGACAGAAGCTGGTAAACCAGAGGCTTGTACCAAGCTCCACTCTCTATTTCGGCATAGTTTCTAATGGCTACACTACTTTGCAGAGTTGACTGAGTGTTTTTATGAGACACCAGCACTGGTGAAGTTACCAAGTAACTTGCAAGAACCGGATCCCTAAACTGAGAGGAGGAGTAGTATTGAGGGAGGTGGCTTTGTGCCAGGGGATGAGTAAGAGCTTGACAGGGGGATAAAAACAAATGTCTTAGTTTAGGGGAGATATATAGTTACGTCAGTCAGAGTGAGAGAGATAGAGAGAGAGAGTAAGAAAGAGCAAGTATGCACAATGATGTAAATGTACAAGGATGTAAATGGAATGGTAAAGGATTTCCCAAGGTGCATGAGTAGGAAGTACACAAAAGTGCAAAAGGTTTGGAGGAATGGAGTAAGTGGTGAAACATGGTGTGTCTGGAGGTGGGAGCCGCTATATAGCAATGATAAAGTTGGTATGGGGAAAGACTTGCTGCTCAAGAAATGTTCTAAATTTTTATTAGGTTTACATCAACATCATAATAATTTATCTGACACAAATGTTATGAGAGCTACAAAAAACCTCAGAAAAACATTTCTTCTATATCTAAATAGTTCTAAGGTTGAACTTATGAAAAAAAAAAAGAAATGAAATAGGTTTAAAATATGACACTTAAACCTCTTATGGTGCTAAGTATAACCCAGAAACTTTACAAATCCAATTCAAACTTTAAAATCCTTTTTCCCCAATGAAAAATTTCAAAGTTTCTTCTCTTACCATTGATTTTATGCTAAAATCAATACTATGTAATGTATGTTGTCCTGTTATGAAGGTTATGTGGCTGGCATCTGTAAGGCATTTATCAATTTATGGAACCTTACATTTATCAATATCTCATATTCTGTTCTCTGATATTTTATTCCACACTACTTTATAACTCTCTACTTCTCTCTTTTTTTCCATTTTTCTTACCTCTCCCTTTCTCTCTCTCTCTCTCTCTCTTTTCCCCTTTCTTTCTCTCTGTCAATCTACCTCTTTGTAAGCTCTCACCTTTGTTTCTAAGAAATAAACATTCTTCAACTTCTTACGAACCTCATAATGCATAGAACCTGCTGCAGTTTGGTAGTTTCTGCTTGTTCTAGGGTTAAACCTCCAGTTATTGCATTTTTTAGCCAGGTCAGTCTAGATTAAGTTGATTGGTGATCAAAGCCAATCAAACCATGACCAACCTTGATGCATATACAAAAAATAATGTAACCCAAATTATTTTAATCATTTTATCCATTTTTAAGCTAGAAAGATGTGTAATTTGTGGAGGATTTGACTGCTGTTTCTGATATATCAGGTTACCATTTAGAGACTTCCATAAAGGTTTGTTCAACTACCCATAGGAGTGGGTGTGTGTATGACATCTCAACAGTATAAATGTTTATCTGTTTAGTTGGAAATATGATTCTGGGATTGCTTGCTAATATTTCTTTCTTTATTGCCCACAGGGGGCTAAACATAGAGGGGACAAACAAGGGATTAAGTCGATTACATCAACTCCAGTGCGTAACTGGTACTTATTAAATCGACCCCGAAAGGATGAAAGGTAAAGTTGACCTCAGTGGAATTTGAACTCAGAAGGTGAAGACAGATGAAATACCGCTAAGCATTTCGCCTGGCGTGCTTGGTGTTGCTCTTGATATCCTCGTTGTCCTTCCTCCACCTACTACTACTACTACTACTACTACTAGTAGTAGTAGTAGTAGTAGTAGTAGATATTCTTGTCACCACTATTGCTATACTTACTGACAGTGCTTGTGGTAACACTAAAGTTGTTAATACTAGTGTTATTATGACTGTATATTCTGTTATTACTACTACTGTTGTTTACTAGTATTATTATGGCTAATGCAGCCATTGTTTACTCTATTATTGCTATCTCTATATAATAGCAGTAGATATAAATGTTGGTTGGTTGGTTGGTTTTTACAGTCATGCCTTATATCATATAGAGAGAGATACAGAAAGAGAGAGAAAGAGAGAGAAAGAGAGAGAGAGAGAGAGAGAGTGAGAGAGAGATAGTGAACATAAGAAGGTGCAAGATAAGTGCAAATACTTGCCTTGGTGGCAAGCAATGAGTAAAGAGCACTACACACACACTTGCATGCACGCATGCACACATGCACACACACAGAGGAAAATAATCATTAACAGAGAAGGAAGAGGAGTAAATGTCAAATAGTAGGTGAGTGAAGGAGAGAAAGAATGAGGAAGAAAAGCAAACAGTTCCAAACAGTATAACAGAGTGTAAATAATATAACAGAAATAACCATTATAAGACAAAGTGGGGGAAATAAAAGGGAAAGGTGAGAGAGAGTTGGGTGAGAAGATGAGAGGTAAAGGAAAAATATGATAAAAGGAAAAGACAGGTAGAGGGAAGAGAGAGAAATAGATAGATAGAGAGATAGACAGAAGAGAAAGACAATGATTTATAAACTTATTATGGAAGAGCTTAAAGCATATCATATTAGAAAAGTTGTTTGAAAAACAATGAAAACGGTGTAATAAAGACAAGAGTCATCAATTGAAAGTGTATTTCAGTTAGAAATATAAAACAATAACAAGTTTTATAAAGATGAATAAGCATAAAAATATCGTCATATATAATGTAAACAAAGAAATATGTTCATATAAGATAGAAATAAACAGAGAGGCATTCCGAAATATTTGTGTGTGTTTGTGTGAGCAGCATGTGCATTATTACAGACACATTCAATTATATAAACATATATGCAAATACACATACAACATATATACAAATGTACATTTACACATATACATGTAAACATATATATACAAACATTATATACTCACACAGACATTAATTTTAAGGTAAATATTTTTCTTTTGAAAACTAGTATTCATTTATCGTTTGTATAATCACCAAGAAATTCTATATAAGTTAAATTGTAATAATTGTATGTATGCCAAATGTTCTGATATATTACTCAAGGTGGCAGAAGTATATTTCTAAAGGTACCCATCACATGAGAAATAACACTCTAGTTGCTATTACTATCATTGGTATTAAAACTATTATGTTTGCTAACTCTATGTTGTTTATATAAATGGATCAGTTATTAATACTATTATTGCTGTGAATACTGCTGCTGTTACTCATACTACTGTAATTGTTGATACCGATACGATATGAACAATAGAACAGCTTGCTCGTGAAATTAATGTGGAAGTGACTGAGCAATCTACAGACACGTGTACCCTTAATGTAGTTCTCGAGGAGATTCAGCGTGACACAGAGTGTGACAAGGCTGGCCCTTTGAAATACAGGTACAACTCATTTTTGCCAACTGAGTGGACTGGAGCAACATGAAATAAAGTGTCTTGCTCAAGGACACAACGCATCACCAGGAACTGAACTCACAACCTTACAATTGAGCCACATCTAATACACAAATACTCGTTGACTAATCCACAAATACTGCTATGCTCTTCCAAAAGTATTCTCTAGTGATCCACAAATATTCCACAACTGATCCCCAAATTCTCCACCATTAATCCACTAATATTTCGTAAATATTCCGCAAATACTCCTTAAATATCTCATAAATACTTTGTAATTAGTGCACAAATATACCACAACTGATCCACAAACACTTCACAAATGATCCCCAAATACTGCACAAGTGTGCCACAAAACTACAACTTCTCTGCTGTGTTCAAGTTTGCCTTTCATCCATCTGAGATTGATAAAGTACCAGTCATGTACTAAATTTGATTTAATCCACTAATCTGTGTGTCTTTGCAAGATATGATATATTTCTGTTAATATTCATCTTCTTTGGGTAGACACAGCATTCCATTTCAGAAAAACACAATTTTCTTACCCTTTGGTGCTTTTAGTAGAGTTAGCTCTCTTGCAAGCATCCAGACCAAGTCTTTAGCTTGGTGACTTTTGTGGCTTATCCCCAAATTGTTTAAATATTTTGAAAACACAGGAGAATATAGAGTCAAAGTCCCTACATCCATCAGTAGAGCCATACACTTGCAAAGAGTTTCTCAGGTAATAAAAATCTATAAAGGTTTAGGAATGTGACACATGACTAAATAAAGTGACTCTGGTATATATTTGGTATATTATTGTATCAAACCCTGACCAATAATATAAAGAAGTATGCAGTTGGTTCTGGTAAAATTTGAACTCAGAATGAATAACTCAGAAACTAAACAGGAAAAAATTATTTAATCCAGTGTTCTTTTATATTTTCCATTCTTTGCTTCCTCCTCCACGCCTTATGTAGAAATGAATAAATAACTTGGAAAAAAATACCTTCTATTTAAATTTTTTTTTTCAAAATATCAAATTATCCAACAATAAATAAATTTAAAATGGAGGCAGTAATTATGATTTGCCAGTGAAACCATTCTTCATTGCATGGAATCAATTTAATTTTCTTCCTAAATGCTACTGTTCAACCAACCTTCAAGAGGCGTTCCACAAAAAGGGGCCAATCTAACGTAGATTTACCAATAATTCTACATTATTCATGGCAGAAAAAACAATTCAACTCCTAATCATGGTTTTTCTGGTAGCTGCAGTTGTTGATGTTGTTTTAGCTGCTGAAGCTGAAGTCGTTGTAGTAGCTACAGTGGAAGTTTTAGCTGCAGTTGTTTCTGTTGTAATTGTTGCAACAGAAATTGCTAGTCTTGCAGTTTTAGCTGCTGTTGTTATGAGGGCAGTTAAAGTGATTGCACAAGCAGCTGTTCTTTTAGTTGTTCTTATTGTAACAAATGTTGTTTTTCTTGCTGTAATTGTTACTATTGCAGTTGTTGAAATTTGTTATACCTGCAATTGTTGCTGTTGAAGTTATCCTATATGCAGTAGGTGTAATTTTTGGAGTTGCTGTAGATCTAAACGTTGTTGTTGCATTTGAATTTGTTATACCTACAGTTGGTGTAGCCACAGTTGTTATAGTTGTATTCGAAATTATTGTAGAAGCATTTGTTTTTGTAAATTTTATAGTTTTTCTGCAATTGTTGGTGGTGTTGTGTTTGTTGTTTCATTTCTCACTGTGGCTGTTTTTTTTTTTTTTGGCTTTTGTGGTTGGTGATGATGACAGTCGTGGTATTTCTGATATTACACTTTTCATTGCTGTTGCTACAGTTGTTGTTGCTCTAATTACTTTTACTGCTGATGTTGATGACACACAGTTGATGTAGTTGAAATTATAGTTTCTGCTCTTGTAGCAGCTGTTAGTGATAATGTTACTGGTGTTTATACCCCACCTCTCCCTCAGTATTATTATTCATTAATCCACATAGTTCTCTTCATAGTTTGCTAAAATGCCAACAGGAAATTTAAAAATTATTCTTGACCAAGTCATTAAAATTGTAAATCATAAAAGCATAATTAACAGAGAGTAAATTGAAATGAAATAAAAACAAGAGTTACAGGAAGCCATCCATTTGGGTGATAATAAAAGTTAATGAAGCATATTGAAATACATTCAATTCCTAAAGAACTGGATTAAGGAGTTTTGTGATAGAAATACATGTTATGGAAGTACCTTAGGATGGGGGAAAAAAACGTGTTAAAATACTTAAAGGCAGAAGACTGTGATGCAAGATGATGGGAGTAAATAGATAGATGGCAGTTTATAGTGAAGAGTAAGGAAATAATATAAAGGGAAATGGCTGAATAGAGGGGGATATAGGAAGTTAGTGAAATAAATCAGAAGCAGAGTTTTCTAGAGAATCATTTAAAATTGTCATTACAAACCAAAGGAATATATGTTCATTATTTGCTAAAATTTCAGTGTAAATAATATTAGAAAGTATAAACATCAAATTGGGACATAAAATAGAGCAGCAAGCTAATGCCAAGATTTCAACTTCATAGGCATCCCTCGCTGCCTTGCAGTATAATTTGTAACACAACTGAGTGACAAGAAGGTGCTGTAACAAAACTGGCAATGCTATCGATAGATAAGTGAGGGTTGTAATGAACCCGGTGATATAACTGGTTATCTTACAAGCAAGATCTAGTGGACCAGCTGCTCAATTTAGACTCAAAAGGTGATTCTAAGAATATTTTATATCAAATAATGTAGCTATTTAACAATACTATTTTGGGGACTGAGATTGGTGAGTGTGTCTGTTTACTGCAACCCCTTCCCATTAGTTACAACACTGTGGCTTCAACTACATAGATTTGGATATAGTTATATCACATGCTTCAGTATGATTTGGAATAGTCAACTTCACCTTTGAAGAGGATGAAACCTCCAGGGTTTCTAAAACAGGAAAATGGACAGGAAATGAGCAGTAAAATATCAGAGTATCAGTAAAATGTCAGAACATGCAATATGTAGATGTTTATGTATTTAATTAAAAAGAACAAACATAATCAATTGTCTTCATGGAAATGTTTGCAAAATCGTTTTAAAACTAAGTATAATTTCTATAATTTAGCTGCAAAATGACAGAAATCAAGCAGAAAACTGTTGTTAAAATGATGTTCTATTTCCTTTCATTGCTTCTATTCTTTTTTTTTTATTGAAAGTTTTAATAATTAAGCAATGATTCAAAGTGAAATGTCTTTGATTATTCTACAGAGAATGTCACTGTTGAATATGAAGTACATTGACATTACTTTGATATCGTTCTGTTCTTTCATTAGATTCAAACCGGTTACACTGAATTCATTGGAAGAATTATTTTAATGGCTCCTTTCAAAATATCAGCATTTGACACAAAAGCCACACTGCAAAATGTTTTATTATAAAACAGCCACACTAGCAACTACTACAACAACAGCAACCAGAATTGAAAGAAAAGCAACAGCAAACATAAAAGAGCAATATCAACAAAAATGCTGAGAATAATGACAGCAATAACAACAGTAACAGCAATAACAACAAACACTCTGTAACTTAATTGTTGTTTGTAAGAAACATGCGGACGTGAGTGAAAATAATTAAAATACAAACAAAATAACAGCATAAAAATACATAGAGTGAGGATGTAAATGAAAGGTGTACAAAGTTTTAAAACAGACGAACTCCTGGTTCTGTTCTCATCAGAAGTTTACAAGAAATTTAGGGAGAAATTCCCTATGGATATATGACCATTCAGTAAAATTCCCAACAACTAAAATTACGAAAAGTTTCCTTTAGCAGTATAAATAGGCTTCTCTTTTCAAACATGCCTGGAGGTACACTGGATGATTGATCATTTACTAGATGACCTCAAGTTACTAAATTTAGAGGAAATAGCCCTTAGCCCTGAAATAAACCAGAGTTTTGGGGTTGCATGTACTCGGTATTTTTAAATCACTATCAGAGTTAAACTTCTTGTGTACCTTCTAAACTATTTACTAAAGTCAAACCCTTTGTGTTCCTTCTAAACTACTCATTAGTTTGAAACCTCTTGTAATCTTTTTATATCACATACTAGGTTCTAAATTCCTTTTTCTCTTTCTAAAGCACCAGATAAAACTGTTATTTTTCAGACTGTAGATCTGAGGTAACAGTATTGGTAATGTCTTAATTTTGGTGCTCATTTATGTCCCAAGAGCTCTCAGATAAGCAGATTTCTACATGGACATGGAAATGTTCTTAGTAACATTCGTCTTTCTAGAGTTAGTGCATGGATGGAATCATATCATCATCATCATCGTCGTCGTCGTTTAACGTCCGCTTTCCATGCTAGCATGGGTTGGACTGAGGACTGGCAAGCCAGTTGGCTGCACCAGGCTCCAATCTGATCTGGCAGAGTTTCTACAGCTGGATGCCCTTCCTAATTTGGATTGTGCCCGAGTAGCATGCAGAGGGGTTAGGCTGTGGAAGGCTTTTAGCACTACCAATTCTTTTCTTTCTTAACTTTCAAATGGATTTATACAAAATAGTAGTGTGGACTTTTTCAAACCATAGCACGTGATGTAGGTTGTATTTGTATAGTTTTCATAAAGTTAACAGATAGACACAGCATCAGATGTTCACAACTAATTTAGTAACAATTAAGTGGGGAATTATACTCAGCAAAACTCAACTGAGAGAGCAGTTAGGATAGATGTTCTAGTAGAATGGAGAAGAGACTAATAAGTAAGTTCTTAGAAGGCTTAAAGTAATAATATCACATCTAGAAAACGGAAAAAAAGGAATATCTCAAGATGCTAGGTAGTGCAGTGAAAGCATGTAATAAATATGAGAGAAGTGAAAATTTATAATGATAATAATAATAATAATCATTTCTTCTTTAGGCACAAAGCCTGAAACTTTGGTGCATAAGGGACTTGTCGATTACATTGACCCCAATAATAATAATAATAATGATGATAATAATAATAATAATAATAATAATAATAATAATAATAATAATAATAATAATAATAATAATAATAATAATAATATTTATTCGAAGAGAAAGTCTGTAAAAAATATATAACAGTAATCGATGTATTAATATCTGTAGTTGAAAATCTCCAATATAGTTGAGTAATTTATTTCCAAGTTCAGTGAAAATTATACCGGAACAATTTGTTTTGTTTATAGAGAGTGATTATGCCAATATTATTACCACACACACTAGTCCAATTCCACTCCTTTACTATTAGTCAATTGGTTAAATATCTAACTAATAGATTGATGAATTTGATTAAACAGTGAGTCATTTGTTTTGTTTTGTTTCTCAAAGCTCTTTTGTTGTTACTTGCAAATTAAACACACAATTGATTAGTTAGTTGAATATTTAACCAGTTGTCTATTAATAAAGGAGTGGAATCGAACCAGTGCATGTGTTAATGAACTTTGCCTGATGACTCTCCCTAGACACAGCAAAATTTGTTTCGAAACACAAATTCACATAAAGAATCTTGCAAAAACGAAATCAATAGTATATTTTCTATTTAGATACAGAAATTATATATTTTCTTGAAATATTGTTTAAGTTTGAGTTAGCTAAAAAGAAAATAAATAAAAAAACGTCCTTTGATTCATATTGTTTACAAGGATTGTATTTTTAATGAGAAAGCAGTATATCCTTCCTAAAAAGCTGTTTAGAGATAAATGATATAAGGTATACCTACAATTTTAGCTGCTCTGCAAAATGTGAACAAGTGCAAACAAATAATTCTATCTCCCATTGGCAGAAAAATTTGGGATTGTTTAGGACAAAGGCAAATTTTTCTGCCTACATCAAGATTCAGGCATACAAGCATTTGTTTACACTTGTTTACATTTTGTAGTGAGGCAAAAATAGAAATATACCTTATATTAAACAATTTTAAATTAATAAACAAGCATACATAATACACACACAAGTCGTTAAACTTTTAACAAAAATGAAAAGAGAATTTAATACACACTTTAAGACATTAATTGTTATGAAGACAAGTTTTGAGATGTCACTATAAATTATTTTTGTTTAAGTTCACCCTCTGCATTCATGACTGCTTAAATATATACGGCAAGCTGACTATTGGAAATTCGCAATATTCCTACAAAATTTCTTTAATATATACATCCTTGACAGTCTCTACTGAAGTTTTTTATACCGGATGATTATTTGTCAGCAATATTATTTTCACATATTCCACAAACTTTCAAAGCAATTGAGGTCAGGGCCATTTCCAGGCCATTTAAGCATTGTGAAATTGGCCATTTTTTTAGGAATATTTATACAATCTTTATTTTGTGTCATGGAGCACAAAATTTTTGCTTGGGCATCAAGTGTAAGACATTTCTTTCAAAGGCTTCCAGTATTCTGAACATAGATGGTTATCTTCAAGACTTAATTCCAAAGTGCTCAGAGTTTGAGGTGGTTGACCCTGATCAAAGAAGATTGCTTTATAATTAATTAACCTTATAGGGTTGATTATCTTCTTCAAAAGTGTCCTTGAATAAATTTCGCAAGCAGAATTTGGAATAGTCAAGGTATACATATTCATAGCTGTTATAACACATGCATGCACACACACACATTTTGTAGTTATGTACAGCACAGTATAAAAAAACACAGCTATAAAACACAACCTAGTTAGTGGCCTATTATATTGTACTGAACATCAAAAGTGGGTTTGTAACTTGTCAACGGAGAATTCATGAGTGAGAAAAAAAAGAGCACACTCAGTATAAGAAAAACAGAATGGTGGGGGTGTTGGTGGGGGATTACTAATCCAGTATAAAAGGAAGCGTTTATTGTCATAATGTTATCAGCCACTTTGAATATAATTAGTCTTTCTCATCTGCAAAGATAATCAAATACTTAGCAGATATAGTCAGCCAGAAGTGTATATCCAGGCACTGAAGATGTGAAAGATAATATATACTCAAAAACTCAAAAGATTTTTGCTAGCAGCAAGAAAAAAAGAAGTGGTGTGGAGAGTCAACTTCTGAAGTGCTCATACTATTTTTATATATGTGGTTTTCCTTTGTGAATCTTAATGTTCCAAGTTCATAATTTCAAGTTTTGCCTTTTCTGAGAACTGTTTCCTGTGGTGATTCTCACTCCCAAAAAACCCAGGCTCTACACATCAAAGTCAAATACATTAAGATCAATAATTTACAATTTTGTTTTAATAATATACCAACTCTATGTGATCTTTGTCCTGACTTATGAAGAACCTTCCACTGACAAATGAAATAGATTCACTGTTCTTATGCATGCAGTTTGTAAACAAAGGGGGGAAATAGATCTAATACACTGACCAGTGATACTTGGCCTTATCAACCTACATGTATTATATACATATGGCTGCAAGAAGCTCCTAACTTGAAAACTGACCAACAAATCTAAGTTGAAGTTGTGTGTGAAACAATTAAAATGTTTACCCAGATCAGCATTCAAAGATGCCTGAATGGTTGAATCATTAAAGTGCTGGACAAATCTATTTTGCAATACTTGATCTGGCTCTTTACGTATTGAGTCCAGATCTTGCCCAGATCGACTTTCTCTTACAACATTCCTTGGTCAATAAAATAAAGTACCATTTAAGTAAGGATGCTCAATTTATCTAACTGTCAATCTGTGCCAATGCACCAAGATGGAACAATAAATCAGAAATACCAATTTCCCCAATGACCAATTTCCCCAATGCTCTGGTAACAGGTGAAGGAACAGCTGTTAAAGTATATTGAATTTACATCATTGTTATCAACATTTGATGACCTGTATTACCTTCAACACAGCATACATACACATTCTTGTAGACATATATAATTCACACACATACATACACACTTCGTGTATGATTTATCCTACCATTCACTTACACAAATACATACTCATTCTAAAAGCAGACCCTGTTAAAAAGGATAGCACAAAAACAAGATTGCTCTTCTAGTCCATATCTATGTCTAATGTAGCAATTACCACTAATCACAGTTTAAAGGTAGATTTATTTCACTGAGAAACAAATAAAGCCAATTTATGAAGTTAATTAAACAAATATTTGTAAATTAGCTTTATTTGACAACCAATATTTGCAGATAAAGATAAATTGGATAAGCTAATTCATGTTTATAGAGACAAATTAGATGGTCTATATTTACTAAGAATTATGTCTTTATTTTGACGGTTTGGTTCATGAAGATATTATTTTAAGAACGTGTTCTCTCTGTTGTAATGAGAAACCGAGTAAATAAAATTTCACATCTAGACGGTTGATCACTCTCACTCACCATCAATCTCTTTTTGATTGATTGCAGGACATTTTGCTTGTATCTCTTTTTGTTTGTGTTTTATTTATTTTTTTATGTTAACATATTTTTCCCAAATTAATTTCCAATTGTAAATTTCATTAAATTTTCAAACTGTTGACACTTCGATATATTTTAAAAATTCATTAATAAATTGATGTGTTTCAGTAAAAAATTTAAATGAGTACAATAACCAGCATGTCAGACTACAGGTGTTTGAGAATAGTTAATGCCATGCCTGCTAACAGTAGTTGATGGTTCATACCTTACAACTCTACATTGGGTCTGTGACCAATATATCTATTTTTAGGCCTGCTCAGCCAGTTAATTTGTAAATAGATCCACAGGGGAATGGATGATAAAACTAACAACACACCGAGGAAGCTTGAGAGTAACAGGTATTTAGACTGGCCTACATAAACCCTTGTACTTTTTGTTTGTATTAATTGCAAGTGATTAGCTGTGTCCATCTGTTCTTTCACTCGATAGACTTTTGTATACATTCACAAGAGCAATTAAGGATATTGATAAACCTATTAGTGGAAAAAAATTCAATATTATTGATGCTGTGGATAAAATAGCTGATGCATTGGTTGAGATGAAACTCTCAGCTATGAATGGGTTGGAACACACATATGGCAAAACTTATCAGTCCTTTCACAGGTTTTCCACCATCAGGTCTATGTTGGGTTCAGCAAATTATTGTATGACTGGTAAATGATGCAGGTTTTCAGGATGACAGAATGGTTGAATAAAAACAAACAGAAAAGTGCTGTTGTCAGAACAGGAACGAGCTTCAGTGGATTGCAAAAAATATGGTAATAGTTTCAGCACTTACAAAGAAAAATTTACAAGATAATGCTGATAAGTGCCCTAACTGTGAATGTGAGGCAAAAATTACAATTGCAAGAACTGCCGAAAATAAGATCAGTTCTTGCGCGATATGTCAAACAATTTTTGGATGAGTTCTTCACAACTAAAGCAGACACTGATAATGTTGCTGATGATATATAAGCAATAACATAGAGTCGCACTGTGGAATTGATATTTATTGTGATGAGACAATAAATACTGATGAAACTACTCAAAGGTACTCTATTCCTGGTCCTAGAGATTGAACATGGGTGCAACGAAGGCAATTGAAAATAACATTTGCTCAAGGTGCCATAGAGTGAGATAGAACCTGGGATTTTATGGTTGTGAAGCAAACTTCTTTGGCATCCTGACATACTGGCTATGTGTGTGTGTGTGCAATTGATATACACATAAATTTATAAGCATACACACAGATATATGTGTATATGGATATATATATTTAAAGTATGGACATCCATGCGTATGTGTGTATATGCATGCGATGGAGATATCTATAAAGTGTATGCAAGAATATGTTATATATTATTAAGGAGAAACTTGACTACAAATTAAGAAGCAGCATGTCCCAATTTTAGACTTGTGTGAAACAATTGCGATGGAATTAATAAAATATTCCCAAAGCTTAAACAATTATTCACGCTCATGATCTAACAAAATTAGACCTTACCATTCTTCCTTTCATTAATTCCCTCTCTTCTTCACTCACATCTCTTTCTTTATTAATAGTAGAGTGTTCTACTCCATGTGCTAATATTTCCATGGCAGATATTTTAAATCGTGCTGTATAGTAGGAATATGAAAATATGTATGGTGCCAGTGTAAACATAAGGTTTCGCTAATCTATTTAAACAGCTGGAGGTGGATGACTGCTATTAATTGTCTGTGGTTAAATGAACTCATTGGAACATCAGAATGAGTCATGGTATGCAAATGATTAATAATAATAGTAATGATAATGATGATAATAATAATAATAATAATAATGATAATAATAATAATAATAATAATAATAATAATAATGATAATAATAATAATGATCCTTTCTTTATTAGCCACAAGGGTTGACAAAAATAAGATTATGGTAGCATTCATCAACTTAAACAAGAAGAACATCCAGAAGAGATGCAGGAGATTCCAGATCCCTCTGGAGACCGTAGTTGAAGCCGATGGTGATTTTATTGAATAAATTTACTCTTCAGTATTTCAAGATATTTTTATGTAATTTTGGTAAATATATCTCTTGAAATGAGATGTCAGTGTTCTTTTCATGATAAATAATAAATGATGCATGAATAAATATAATACACCAAAAAGCATCCCTGACCCATCAGATATCCTGGAGTATACCAAACACTGTGCAACCAATACAAGTTAAATGCTTGTAAGGATTAAATTCTCTGTACGCATAACCTAAATATGTCACTAGATATAGTTCAGTACCCAGTATATTATTTATTCGACTAAAGGTGGTGTTTACAAGTTAATTCGACCAAACCTGGTACCCTAGTGCCTACCATTCAAGTACCTGATTCTCTCCCGAATTTTTTATATTGTATATATATGCATGCGTGTACATACATATATGCATATTGTTGGTTTATTTCACACAACTAGAAGAGCAGTTGACAATAAATGTTGTAGAGGATATGGATTTCATTCCGTCTGAAAGCTTGTCCCATGATCTGAGTTTCTTGCCACTCCAATCCCCAGGCATGAACTGTTAAATCTGAGCATTGATGATTTATTTATATTCTTTCACATGTGTTTATGGTCTAGCACTTGTTTATGTTCCATTTTTTGACTGAGTGTTGTTTTCCTGGCCTCTTCATTAGTTGTGTAGGTTAGTTCTTGTGTGAAATATGATGTTTGTATTTCTTGTAATTGTAGGTGGAACTGGAGGCTGGTGTTTGTGCTTGTTCATTGGATTGCATTTCACTTTTATTGATTGTGTGTTGCATCTCTGGACCCTTCACTGGTTGTTTTGGTTAGTTTTGTAATGTGGTGGCTGTAATTGTAGGTGGAGGAGTGTGTTATTAATTTGTTTGTGATTTGTTGATGGTGGGACATTTTTTTCAGCCACTGTGTGTGTATGTAAGGCAGCAAATGTTGTTTTGATAAATGATGGTAAAAATTTTGATAAATTGTAAAAATAAGTCTGTTATGAGTAGCTATATCCATAATGAATGGTGCTTTCATGGCTGAATGAACCTTGAGATTTGCTTTGTAACTGCAAAACCTCTGTTTTTATGCATGTTAGTAAGAAAATTTTATTTCCTTTCTAAGAAAAAGATATTTGTTCATTGATGTGGGTGTGTGCATGCAAACAGCCACATTGTGGCTGTCTGCATGTCTTAAGAATTTTGTATGTTTGAGATGTTTTTAAGGAAATATTTTCATGGTTGTGTGGTTAAGAAACTCACTTTGTAATCATGTTTTTGGTTCAGTCCCACTATTCCATACCTAGGCAAGTGTCTTAGTCCCAGATTGACCCATGTCTTTGGGAATTCGTTAACAAAAACTGTGTAGAAGCACACTGTGTGTGTGTGTGTGTTTCAGTCATGATCCTTCATCCCTTTCCACATCAAGAAGCACATCATCCAGTGTGTGCACTTTATGACTGCAGGGTTCTTGTGCTCATACACAAACATGGACACAAATAGATTCACAAAAAATAGATTCAGAAGAAATAGAGGGAGAGGGAAGGGAGAGTGAGAGATAGATGAACAGTGATAGAGAAAATTAGTAGAAGTTGACACCCATTAAGGGAAAGAGAAAGAGAGAGAGTACAATATTTTGGACACATTGAGAATTGCTTAGTATGAAATCTGAAGAACATTTTAAATGCTATTATGAGTTTGTTCACAGAGGGTGAGGTCAGATGATTGACATAACTACACAAATTACTATAGCCCTTCTATGTGTATTTATGTATTTCTATATACACCTGCTTATCAGAATTTAAGCATACACATGTATGTATAGTTATATAGAATGTGTATGCACACGCACACACACACACATATATATATGCACACACATATAAGAATATGTGTGTTTTGTTTGTAAAGAAGGGTGTGACTAGTAGGTTCATATTAATAAATAACAAAATTTACTGCTGAGTTAAATTCACAATATTTTAAAGTTTATAAATAGTATGTAAATTTATGATCCCATGAGATCTTAAGTAAAAGAATTTATTAATATCTCCAGGATTTCACGCTCTTAGGAATTTAGTGTACACAAGTGTACACAAATAATATATCTCAGAGAAAAATTGTCACGTCACAATATTTTTGCAGACAGAGGCCATTAATAATTAATCGGAACATTGCACTTGTATGGTTTTGATTTTGCTGCTCCAAGATCAAAGAAGGATTTCAAATAACTACAGCAAACTCCAAAACTGAAAATGTCTTTGTTGATATCCGATTATGCACTTCTGATATTTCTTGCAGCAAATAGCTATATCCAGAATATGTGTTCACACTTCAGTCAAATGGAGTATTTAAGTGTGAACTATCTTGACCAATTGTTGATAACGTTGAAGTTTTCAAGAGTTTTATGGTTGTGGGAAGAAAGATTAGCCTGGTTCAGTTTTTTTTACATTCTCTCTTCTATTTATATAAATGTTTCACAAAATCTCTTTCAATTTTAGTTAAAAATAATTTGGTCAAGAATACTTTTGTTAAGCTATAAGATATTGTTTTTTATTACAATGTGTATATATACTCTTTTACTTTTTTACTTGTTTCAGTCATTTCACTGTGGCCATGCTGGAGCACTGCATTTAGTCGACCAAATCGACCCCAGGACTTATTCTTTGTAAACCTAGTACTTATTCTATCAGTCTATTTTGCTGAACCGCTAAGTTATGGGGACGTAAACACACCAGCATTGGTTGTCAAGGTGCCACGCAGTGGGACTGAACCCAGAACCATGTGGTTCGTAAGCAAGCTACTTACCACACAGCCACTCCTACGCCTATGTACCTATATGTATATATTTAAATGATGGTGATATATATGAATA